>NC_052359.1:6169972-6235755 GCF_009727055.1 Benincasa hispida | reverse complement strand
TATAAGACCTGGACCACGAGATGACTTAGACTCTGTATATAATGCCGTTGATACTAGAGATTTGCATCTAACCTAAACGACCATAGGTGACACGACCTCAATCTTGAGTGTTTTGGGAACTCCTACCTTTGAAGGCGGTCCTTTGATTAGTATGGATGAGAGTGGCCAGATTGCCAACTCAACATGCCTACCTTTTTGGGGACTTGTCTGATCTAGGAGCTGGAACTCAATCCACAAGATGGAATTCACTCATTTCCCAAAGCAAGGATACATAAAGAGATTGCTCCCTTAAGGGCTAATTTCGGGGCTTGAACATAGTGGCCACAACTTCTCTTTGGAAGAGAAGACTCGGTCATAGTAGGACTATGACTTATGTTCATTAAGAGGAATCAATGGTACTTAAGGAAGATAGATGTAACTATAGGGGCATAACGGTTATTGGCCGACTTGTACTTACGAGCGATCTGTGAAGGGTTGTCGCACTTCTAATTGGTTAAGATGGACACATAATATATCTGTGGTAAAGAGAGTTCAGCTGTCGATCTTTAGTGGAGTGTCTAGCAGTTAACGGATGGTGGATCTCATGACTAAAGAGTTTAGTCAGTTATTCATGTACCGTTGGAGCTTCGAGCTATAGGTTCATAAAGTCCACTTAGTAGCTCAATGGATTCAGTTGAGGATCAGTTCTTGGTGTTGATTTGAAATATTCAAATTGACAAGAGGTATTTTGATTATATATGATATAATCGGTATAATGTATGAGATACATCTAAGTGGAGGATTAATGTAAATAAGATTTACATTAAGTACAATGGAATAGAAAAAGAAACTATGGTTTATATGTTTCATTAGATGAACAATATACAAACTCTTTGTATAGGACACCCCCACTCGCACGTCTCCACATGAATGGTCAGGATCTACCATCTGTAGCAGTTTACAACACTTGCAAACCTCTACAAAGCAGGTCGTATCCATAGTGTCACCAGAATTAGGTATCCCACCTCAATCCTTATACTACAGACTTATTTAGGTTATCACTTAAGGCATGATCCACTTGTATATCACATATATATGCTTAAGTTCACATAAGATAACCAATGAGCTTTGTTTATTGGATATGAGTAAATGCCAGAATTAAATAACACTTATTTTATTCATTAAACAATGTGTACCTTTACAAAACAACGAGACTCCGGGAGAATTAGGACATCAATCCCAACAAAAGTAAAGTGCAATGGATATATGAAGCGGTAATGGATTCGTGTGGTTCTGGGATCAAATAATCATTCAATGTAAATCACCATTACTGCTAAATTACCATGGCGTTGAATTATGCATGCATAGCTACCCAACTAGTTCGAGTTAACCGATCTCTACAAAGGTCGATAATCGATTGATTTGAAACCCACCGAGTGTCCTAATTCGTAACTAAGGCTAGAAAGACCGTGCCCTAACTAACCTACATGCTTTTAGATGCAATTGGGTCCTTAATGGCCATAAAGAACTAGAAACACATGCATTAAGATTCAGGATTCAAGTATGTTGATTATGTCAGGAAAATCATGTTCAAATAATCAATTTATTCTTTAAATCTAGATTAAACATGCGATGCAAAGATTCAAGGTTAGCTTATACACCTAAGCATGCTCATCTAATCAGTGCTACAAGGGTAAATTCAAAGCATGAATGATTACAAGGATACGTGCTAGCTTGAATTTAACTAGCTAAGACATGCGATCATGATAGGGGCGTCGATCCAACACATAAAAGCAAGTCTAAATTAAACAAGATTCAAGAAAAACATAATTCTGAATTAAGCATAAAGATGAACAGAAACTCATCAAATGAAAAGAATGTTCGATCAAGAACTAAATGAAAGATTACCTCATCGATTCATAGACAAACCAATGGGATACATTTCAGTACACGTTCATAATCCGAAAGTAAAAACTAACCTAATGATACTGAATACCTAGAGGAAAAAGGAGAAGGTGAAGCCTCTCCTCAGCCTCCATTGAGGAATCCGCAATTTTGGCATACAATTCAACACACTTTAACCTAGGACGAAGGAGAAGTATTTATAGGAAAAATCGCAGCATCGCAACGCTGAAGACAGTGTTGTAACGCTCGACAGAAAATTCATCAGCGTTAGGGAAACGTTGCAACGCTGGCATTGTGCCAAACCCGGAGTGTTGCAACACTAGGGGCATTGTTGCAACACTCCTCTTCATACAAGGCTACTGCCTTGTAGCATCAGGCAAGCGTTGGGGCTTCTTATAATTTGAGTGTTGTGACGCTGGTTAGGGGCATTTTGGTTTTTTCAACTCCTTTGAATCCCGGATGCTTGAATTAACTCCAAATTGCTCCAAATTAACCCCGATCAGCTTCAATCCCCAGTTCTACCTCTTGATTGCTTGATATCTACAAATAGGGAAATAAACATGTAAAATCCAATAACGGGCCTGAATTAAGCTAGGAATAATAGCTCTTTTTGAGTGCTATCAAACACCCCCAACTTAATTCTTGTTCGTCCCGAGCTAGGTAGGAACACACAAAATAAAATATAAACCAATGGGACAGTTGCAAATATAGACATTAGACCCAAAGTATTAGCTAGATACAACATAATGAAAAAAAATTGCAAATATGGCCAAATTTAAATAGTCTATCAGTGATAGACCAAAGTCTATTAGTGATAACCATATCACTGGTAAGAGTCTATCAACGATAGAAGTCTATCACTGATAGACTTGTCTATATTTGCAAATTTTTTTAAATGATGTTATACACTTGATTATTATTCCTAAAAATTATACCAATTGCAATTATCCTAAAACAATTAAAGACATGCTAGCTTAATTCACAATGTTGTTACTCTAGTTTCAACAATCAATTAGAATGAAATTTGTAATCAAGAACGAAAATCAATTACAATCAATCAATGAAGCACAAGTTTAAAAATGATTCTTGATCTGTCCATGCATGAGTGAGCCTAGAGTCTTGCTAGTTAAGCTTGCATAGCTCGAAAAAGTTTTATAAGGTCCTCATCCTGTTTTCCCCTACACTGGCTCGATTATCAACCTTAGACATACCACACTAAAATATCATTGCAAAATAGATGTCACATAGGTGCGTTAAATTATTTTACTAAATTTGATTTGTTTTTAAAAATGGGTAATGCATGGATTATTAATATAAATAAATTGTATGTTTCAACAATATTATCAATATGACTTCTGCCACTCTTAATATGCTTGTAACTGAAAAATTAATTAACGATTACATCACATGGGAAAATACAATCAATACAATTCTGATCATCGATGATTTACGATTTGTCCTGGTGGAGGAATTTCCTCTAGTCCTAGCTCAAAATGCCACTCGAAACATTCAAGAGGCATATGAGTGCTAGGTATGGGTAAATGAAAAGGTCTGAGCGTATATCTTGGCAAGTCTTTCTAAAGTTTTGGCCAAGAAGCATAAGCCCATGCTCACTACCCGTGAGATCATGGAGTTCCTGCGAGGAATGTTTGGACAACCATTTGCTCAGCTCAGGCATGACGCTTTTAAATTAATCTTCAATGCACGTACCAAGAAAGGGCCTCTGTTCGAGAACATGTTCTAAATATGATGGTCCACTTTAATGTGGCTGATATGAATGGGTCCATCATCGATGAGGCTAGTCAGGTTAGCTTCATTCTGGAAACTTTACCTGAAACTTTACCTGAAGTGAGTTAAATGTTGTCTCTTCCTCTAAAATTTTTTACAGAGGTTCGACCTCTAGAACAAAGACCGTGCCTTCCTCTTCAAGCACCAAAATGTGGAAGAAGAAGAAAGGTGGAAAGATGAAGTATAACCCACCAACCGTAGCCCAAAAGGTCAAAAGGCCAAGGCTGCAAAGGGAATATATTTCCATTTCAACTAGGAGGGACAATGGAGAAGGAATTGTCCCAAGTACTTGGCAGAAAAAAAGAAGGCCAAACAAGGTAAATGCGATTTACTTGTACTAGAGACTTGTTTCGTGGAGAATGATGATTTGACCTGGATAATAGATTCAGGCGCTATTAACCACGTTTGTTCTTCATTTCAGGGAATTGATTCCTGACGGCAGTTGTCACACCCCCACCCAGATTACCCTTTTATTCTAGAAGAGGATATGACCGTGGTAGTTACTAGCCCTACTGCCAGCACCCACCACCCAAGCCTTCTAATCTAAATACCAACCTGTTTAAAACATTAGTAATATATGCATATAGCAAACCTCCCTTAAGGTTGTACAAAGATTACATAAATACATGCATACAACCATGACATAACATCTAAGGGAAAAATATCCACATATGGGCCCAAACAACTCTAACAAAGCCCTAGTCCTGTCTCTTATACACATCTAGATGTGTATAAGAGACAGGTAATAAGCGCATATAGCAAACCTCCCTTAAGGTTGTACAAAGATTACATAAATACATGCATACAACCATGACATAACATTTACAGAAAAATATTCACAGATGGCCCAAACATTCCTAAAGAAGCCCTAGTCCCTCTCAAAACATGTGTACATAAACAGATCATCAACCTAAGTCTTCTTAATAAGCCGAGTCTTTCAGTGGCAAGCAGCAGCAGGATCAACCTTGAGGAAACTGACCGCTACCTAAAAAGGGAAAACACAGAAATTCTGTGAGCTAAAACCCCAGTGAGCGACTATAGAATCGTATAACATCAAGCATTACATCACTATAAACATGTAAATATACTAATGAGTAACTCAAGCAATTGTCTCTAAATGTAGCTTTAAACCATTCTTAGACATCATTAAACATCATAATTCCCTAGTTGAGAACGAGCCTAACCACTCTAGCTCCTAACGTTTATTATCGGTCAAGAGACCCATACTTTGGCCTCTCATTCATAACTGCCTACGTGCACGTGGCCATGCTCATATACCTTCTCAAACTTGTCCTTCATTATCGAGCTATTAAGATACCTTCTCAAATGTCCTTCGGTATCAAGTTGGTCAGGTACATTCTCAAATGTCCTTCGGTACCAAGTTGGTCAGATACCTTCTCAAATGTCCTTCGGTATCAAGTTGGTCAGGTACCTTCTCAAATGTCCTTTGGTACCGAGGTATTTTGTGACATCAAATTAAGTTCCATTGCCTATCATTTACACAAGAACTCATTCTCTTATAGCCTTCCCCTAGGAAGCATATTATAAAATTAGAAACTTAACTTTTATAGTGATTACATGACATACCTTAGCCTGTTTTACACATATACAAGCCGGAAAACATGCGTTAAGTTATTCTCCAACCATTTGTTGTTTGGGGAAGTATAAATTCATCATTAATGTCACTGTAACTTACTTGATCTTATATACATAAGTATTGGAGACATTAATTCACTTAGTCACTCACCGCTCTTCAGGGCTCTTAATGGTTTATACGCCTCTCCTAGCTCTTCTTGGCTTAAAAGGACATAATTCCCAGTTAAACTACTTAGAATTCTTAGTAAAATACCTCCAATAATTCATTTACTAAAGGAAATTTCATCAACAAAGACAGCTCTACTGGCGAGATCCCCATAAGCTAGATCAGCGAGATCAGCGAGATCAAGCTTTTCCTGGCAAATTTTCATCTTAGCGATACTCAACCCAATTCCTAGCGAGATTTCCTTCCAGAGTGAGATCCTTATCACAAAATCAGTGAGATTTCCTTTATAAGCGAGATCCTCATTCCCATATCTCGTTATAACCCCCCACAGTGATCCGTTTGTTTGTTCTTCCCAAGCAACTGTCTGCTTATGCACCGATTCCCTGTTATAAATTCAAAAATTCATAACTCAAAATCTAGAGCTCTTTTCAAGAAAATTCCTTCTACAAACATGTTTAGAATTGAGTACTTTCTTACGTTAAAATTTCAGTCAAGAATTCCTTATAATTTGGCCTGGAATTTCCAATCTTCACATCGGGCCCTAACTAACCCAAGATTCTGCCTCATCTGAACTTTCTTCACTTCTTCTTCTTCTCCTCCTGCAATCTTTCTCCGGCAAGACAACCTCACAAACTAGATTCTCTCAGTTTTCGAATGGCATTGATTTTACTAAATTTGCTCATGTCAATTGCTGAAACCATGCTTTTGAAGTTCTTCTTCCAGAAACTTCTCGCTGCCTCCCGAGTTCAAGGGTTAACCGCCACATCACCCCTCATTGAATATGTTTTTCTTTCCCTTCCATCATAATTCCTATTAATAAACATGAATTCTACTTTAATAAACATGTAGTATAACATTCCTTTAGCTAACATGCTTATCTAGAGAACCTAGAGTTCGGGGTTTACAGCAGCTGTGTTGAGTTGTATGTCCTAAAACTCGCAGTTCGTAATATTAAACATATTCTATTTGCAATAAAGATGTTATTGATGTTTATTTCAATAAAACTGTTATTGAATATATATAAATTGCACTTGTAAAGACTAAATCCAATAAACTAAGATCCATGGCTATTACATGAGTCTTTGCTCATTAGAGGGTCAGTGGGACTTAAGAAATAAGATTTAAACTCGGGGTCAAACAGCTATTGACCCAACCGTTATTACGAACAACTTGTGAAGGGTTGACTTACTAATTACAATTAAATTAAGTGGACAAAAATATATCTACAGTGATGAGACTGCAACTACTGGGCTTTAGTGAAGTGACCCGGTAGTTAACGAATGTTGGTTAATCGGGGTTAAGAGTTTAGCCGATTAATTTTGGATCGTTGGAGCCCATGATTTGTAGGTTCATGAGATCCCCCTGCTAGCTCACAAACGTAAACCTTGAATAGAGTGATGAGTGAATTTGAAACGTTCAAATTTGAATTAAAGAAATTAGTAATTATATGTGATATAATTACATGTTTTAATTATGGAATTAAACGAAATTGGAGAATTGAATAATATTTAAATATTAGTTACATGAATAGAGATTCACGATTATGGAATTAATGTTTTATTAATTTAATATTTGATATTAAATTAAGATAATTAATTATTAAAAATTAATTTTATTTGAAAATTAATTATTGAATTAGTTTTTGTAAAATTAATGAAATTTCATATTAATTATAGAATTAATATTGAAATTTAATATAAATTTTGAAAATGAATTTCAAAATTGAAAAGAAATTTGAATTTGAATTTTGAAAATCAATCTTGGAATAACCCATTAGTGGGTTTTCCCACTTTTGGTATTTTTCAAATCATTGTTCCACTAGTTCAAACAAGGAGGTGTTGTCTTCAAGTTATGCAATACGATTGCATGAAGAGACTGAACAAAACTGAGTGTTGTTGGCTGAGAAATTAGACATGCAAATTGAAAAATTCTGGTTTTAGGTAGAAGAAGCTTGTCTGTTCTCTCTAGCTGAAAAAACTAGAAGATTTTCCTCTCAAAATTCCCATAATTCAAGCTCATTTTGATTCCCACAAATTAGCATCCAAGAGAATAGTAGAAAATATCAAGTGGTGGTCTATAAGCTTTTGGATTGAAGATTGAAGCTAGATTCGTGGATTGAAGAAGGTATTCAAAGGTAATTTCTTGAAACCCTCTAATTTTTTATGAGCATGTTGACTTAATTGCTAAAATTGATGAATTAGAGTGCTTATTGATCATGATTTCTTTCGATAATTACATGTTAACTCCATCAATTGATATTAGAGCATGACTTAAGCAATCAATTCGTGGTAATTTTAGCCTGGTGGGTAATTTTCATAGGTTGTATGAAAACAGTGACCAATATGGATATTTTTAGATTTGGTTTTTAAATTCTCTTCAATTAAGTGTTAATTGTTGTATTTGGCTCTTTGTTTATGGGCCTTAATGTGTGATTAAGAGTATGTAAATTTGTTAGAGTTAATAGAGTTGCAATTAGGTTGTAATTAATGAAAGAAGCAAGGAAGGTCAGCAGCAGAAACTTAGCTTTGATCCTACTGCCAGGCAGCGTTGCAACGCTGCTCATAATCCAGCCCAGAAACGAGGAGGCCAACACGTGGCATTGCAACACTGCTCATCCGAGCCCAAAAAGAACTTGCGCGACCCAATCGACAGTTCAAATGAACCAGTTCGGGTTTGGGAGTTCTGGTTCAGACCCTTTTTGGCCGGTTCAACCTGTTTTGAAGCTGTAGAGCTCCGGTCCAAGCGATTTGGGTCCAGTTTGGGTCGGGTCAAGCGGTCCAGAAGTTGTTTGAAGCTAGTTTCGATTATTATTGTAATTATTTAGGTTGTTTACTTGCTTAAAAATGTCAAAACTTGTCCATATCAGTGTGTATTTAATTATTTATGCATTATAAATGTATGTAATAATTAAATAAATCTTGTATGTGCATATAGTATGACATGTAGATTTAAAATCTCACCATAGAAAGCATGTTGCATGCATTTAAAATATACTATAAAGAGTTATAATATATAGTATGCATGTTTAAGGTTTCAAGTTTTTAATATAAAGTTTTATATTAAATTCTAAAATGTTTGATGTATGTTATAGATGCAAAGCATGTCTATAGTTTTATAAGTTGTTATAAAATTAGATTGGACATTTAAAATCCATAACAAAGATAAGATGCATCTCACGTAGGTTAACAAATAACAACTTGTTTTAATAGTTAAAATAGGTCGTTATCTTGTAAAATTGAGTAATCCTGTCTAAGGTTGGAGGTATTTAAGTTGATGGTTTTCGGAACATCTCCTACCCGGGGATTATAGCAGAATATTTGAGCATTGTTAACCCGATTTTATGAGCATGTGTAAGCGATGTGAGGTTTTAAGATTGGTTTATCACCTAAACATCGTAGGTTAAATCAAAATATAAAAGTTACATTTGGAAGATCATCTAGACTTAGGCTGTTAATTAGCCGGAATAAACTTGAGTAAATTTTACCTAAAACAAATAGGACACTTCAGTGGGAGATTAATAACATATACGATATGTTGTTCTTAGCTCTCACATCCTTAAGAGTTCACACCGTGAGATTCATGCTCGGCTTCGTGTCACCCTGGGAGTGACCTCCATTTCAGAAGTGTTTGCATGGGTCAATAGTAAGGTGAATAGGAGAAGTAGTTCATAGTAAGTGGGTAAAGGATATGTGTCAACATATCCTGCGGTCTCTTACATTAGTTTGGACTGTGAGATTCTTCTGTTGCACCTACTTGTCATTTTTAGGTGACATAAACTAGTTGTTTTACGACGGCTATCCCCTCGGAGAGTTGTAACATGGGATTCGGAACAACTCAAACTCCATAAATGGATAGGATTTCTTAGGTCCATTTCCAACCTTGACTCTCCAATTCGGTAGCATCGTTGGGGCCGATTTCTGAATTCTGAAAATGGAAGGTTACACTTACAAGAATTACTAAGTGTTAGCAAGTTCTTGACTGAAAACGATAGCTAAATGATTATAGGAATAAGAGTTATTCTTGAGATACTATTTAGTCAAGATATTCTTGCTTCAATGCAGAAGTATTTGACTGCCCCTTGGTAGCATCTATTCTGACTCACTAAAGTATCATTGCAAATAAATAATGAAATTTTGGTACATTATTACTTTTGCTAAAATTGAATTGGATTTAAAAAGAAATTTACTAATTAAAATTTGTTTATAATTTCAAACATGTCGACTTCTTCAAAGTCACTCGTTTTCGATAAAACTAACGATCTTAATTATTACACATCAAATATAAATATAATACTAGCAAATGATGATTTAAATTTTGTTTTAACAGAGGAATGTCCTCTATCTCCTAACTCATCCGTAAATCAAAAGTTATTGAATGTCATAGATGGGAATCAAAAGAAGCACAACAAAGTAAATATGATTTGCTTTCATTAAGACATGTTTAGTGGAAAATGATAAATTAACCTGGATATTAGATTCAGATGCCGCTAATCATATCTGTGCTTTCGCTTAGGAAACTAGTTCCTAGAGATAGCTTATAGAAGGAAAAATAACCTTTAAGATAGGGACCAAAGAGGTTGTTTCAGCTAAAGTAGTGGGAGATATGAAGTTATTTATTGAAGATAGATTCATTTTACTTGAAAATGTTTATTATATTCCTTCCATGTGGAGGAATTTAATATTTATCTAATGTTTTCTAGAACAAAAGTATAAAGTCTCTTTTGAATATAATGAAGTGTTTATTATTTCAAAAGGTATAAAAATATATTATGCAAAACTAGAAAATAACTTGTAGATGTTAAAGTTGACTGAGGTAAAATCTGTTTTGAATATAGAGATGTTTAAAATAGCTTAAATTCAAAACAAGAAACGAAAAATTTCTCGTAATGCCTATCTTTGGCACTTAAGACTGGGTCACATTAATCTCAATAGGATTGGGAGATTGGTTAAGAATGGACATCTAAATCAGTTAGAAGATAACTTTCTACCCCCATGTGAGACTTGTCTTGAAGGTAAGATGACCAAAAGATCTTTTTACAGGAAAATGTCTTAGAGCCAAAGAACCCTTAGTGCTAGAACATTCAGGCCTTTATGGTCTAATGAATGTTAAAGTCCAAGGAAGGTATGAATATTTCATCAGCTTTGTAGATGATTATTCAAGATATGGCTTTATTTACCTAATGCATCATAAGTCTGAAACACTTGAAAAGTTCAAGGAAGGCAGAGGTTGAGAACCAATTAGGTAAAAAAATTAAACCACTTCGATCAGATCGAGGTGGTGAGTATATAGACTTAAAATGAGAAGTATTTGATAGAACACGGTATTCAATCTCAACTAACAGCACCTGGCACACTTCAACAGAATTATGTTGCAGAAAGGAGAAATAGAACCCTGTTGAACATGGTTCGTTCTATGATGAGTTATGTTCAGTTGCCTAGTTCTTTTTGGAGACACACAACCCTCGAAAAGTGTTTCTGAAACACCTTATGAGTTATAGAGAGGACGTAAAGGTAGTTTATGTCACTTTAGAATTTGGGGATGCCCAATATATGTGTTGGTGCAGAATCAAAGAAATTGGAACACCATTCAAAAGTATGCCTATTTATAGGCTATCCTAAAGAGACAAAAGGTGGTCATTTCTATGATCCTCAGGAGGATAAAGTGTTTGTATCGACAAATGCAACATTCCTAGAGAAGGACCACATAAAGAATCATCAACCTCGCAGTAAGCTAGTATTAAGTGAGATGTCTAGAGAAACTACAGATAAATCAACAAGAGTTATTGATCAAGTTGGTCTTTCAACAAGAGTTGTTGATGAAACTGGTACTTTACATCCTTCTAAGAGTTGAGAATGCCTCGATGTAGTGGGAGGATTGTTCATCAACTTGACCATCACATGGCTTTAATGGAAACTTGGGTCGTCATACCCAATGATGTCTTAGAGGATCCATTGACTTTTAAACATGCAATGGAAGATGTGGATAGTGACCAATGGATAAAAGCTATAGACCTCGAAATTGAGTCTATATACTTCAATTCAGTCTGGGAACTTATCGATCAACCAAAAAGAGTAAATCCTATTGGCTGCAAATGGATCTACAAGAGAAAACGAGACCAAGCTGGTAACGTACAGACCTACAAAGCTAGACTCGTAGCAAAAGGGTTTATCCAAAGAGAGAGGGTGAACTATAAAGAAACCTTTTCTCTAGTTTCCATGATTGAGTCTATTAAAATACTCTTGCCCATTGTTGCTTTTTGTGATTATGAAATTTGCAGATGGATGTCAAGACAACTTTTCTGAATGGCTATCTTGAAGAGAGTATCTATATGTCTCAACCAAAGGGGTTTATTGAATAGGGTCAAGAGCAAAAGCTTTGCAAGCTTAAGAGATCTATTTATGGGTTAAAAGAAGCGTCTCAATCCTAGAATATGACATTTGATACTGTGATCAAATCTTATACTTTGAACAGAACGTTGACAAAACTTGTGTCTACAAGAAGATTGTCAACAAAACTGTAGCTTTTCTGGTTCTATATGTTGATGACATTCTACTTATTGGAATGAAGTAGAATTTCTAGTTGACATTAGAAGATGGCTAGCCATGCAATTCCAAATGAATGATTTGGGAAAATCTCACTATGTTTTGGGATCCAAATAGTTTGGAACCACAAGAACAGAACATTAGCATTATCTCAGGCATCTTATATAGACAAAATGTCATCTACATATAAAATGCAAAATTCCAAGAGAGATAAGTTACCTTTCAGCACAAAATTCATTTATCTATGGAACAATGTCCTAAGACACCTCAAAGAATGAGGTTATGAAACAAATCCCATATGCATCAGTAGTTGGGAGTTTAATGTATGCCATGTTATGTACACCCCTCGACATATGTTATTCCATTGGAATTGTCAGCAAATATCAGTCCAATCTTGGATATGATCATTGGACTGCCATTAAAAACATCCTCAAGTATCTTCGGAGAATGAGGGACTATATGCTCGTGTATGGTACTAAGGATCTAATCCTTATTAGATACACGGATTCTAACTTCCAGACCGATGTGGATTCAAGGAAATCAACTTCGGGGCTAGTATTCACTCTGAATGGAAGAGCTATAGTATGAAGGAGTACAAAGCAAAGTTGTATTGCTGACTCCACCATAGAAGCTGAGTATGTAGTTGCATGTGAAGCATCCAAAGAAGCAGTATGGCTCAGAAAATTCTTAACCGATATGGAAGTGGTTTCAAATATGCATCTGCCCATCACCCTCTATTGTGACAACAGTGAAGCAGTTGCGAATTCCAAAGAACTAAGAAGCCATAAGTGCAAAAAGCATATTGAGCGTAAGTACCATCTCATTAGAGAGGTCACACATCGAGGAGACGTGATTTTCATGCATATATCCTCAGAAGACAACTTAACTAATCCATTAACAAAGACCCTCTCGGCTGAAGTGTTCGAGGGTCACCTAATGGGAATAGACTACGAGATAGATAAAACTAAGGCAAGTGGGAGAAATACTAGGTATTGATGCCCTAGTTTATTGTATTTATTCTCTCCTTACTCCCACTGGAGTTTTAGTCCAAGTGGATTTTGTTGAGTTGTATGTCCTAAAACTCGCAGTTTGTAATATTAAACATATTCTATTTGTAATAAAGATATTATTGATGTTTATTCAATAAAACTGTTATTGAATATATGTAAATTGCACTTATAAAGACTAAATCCAATAAACTAAGATTCATGGCTATTACTATTACATTAGTATTTAGACTTTATGTGTAGACATAAAATGGATCAACGAGTAAATAGCCAAAATGGTATATAATATACGAATAAGGTCGGGTATCTTATCCTGGTAACACTATCGGATGCGGCCCACTTTATATTTAGTACAAACGATGTGATCCTTGTAGGAGTATATTAGCATGTAGCGGAAGCAACAAGGATCAATAAGCATTCTAATTCATTAATTTTGGCTATAACTAAAGCATGCTTGTAAAATAATAAGAGGGTTTCATGCAATACCTTTGTAGAACTTTTAGAATCTCAATTCTCAACTATAAAAATTCTCCAGATCTCAATATGGACAACCTCAAGATCTTCCCGATTATCCTCTTGGAGCTTTAGATTGAGTTGTGGGACTCAAAATAAGCTTGAATGAAAGAAACTTGGAGAAGAACAAACTACAACAACCCACTTGAAGAACAACTTTTTCAACTCACAATTTTCTGCAAAAACTCTATTAATGCATGCCTCATTTCCACTTCCATCTTCTCTATTTATTGTAGAACTTTCATGCAAGGCTGCATGAGATGCAGCTCATGTTTGGAATATTGAGGCCAAACATAAGTGGGATTAGTGTGAGCTAGTTCATGATAGTGGAGAAATCCCTATATCAAATTGATTAGTGTGTTCTTTCCAAATTTTCCAATATGAAATTGATTTCCAAAATCCTTTTAAATTTGAGAATTGAAAACTTTATTAATTTTATAAAAATTAATTTCATAAATTAATTTTTCAAAATAAATAATTAATTAAACAATTTAATTAATTCTAATTAATTTAATATAAAATATTAAATTAATTTTACACAAATTCCACCTTCATGAATTTAATATTTAAATCATATTTAAATATTAATTAATTCTCCAATTCCGTTTAATTCTTAAAATTAAACGTGTAATTATATCTCATATAATTACTAATTCCCTTAATTCTAATTTGAGTTTCAAATTAACTTATCATGCTACTCTAAAGCTAATCCATTTATGAGCTAGTAGGAGAACCTTGCGGACCTACAGATCATGGGCTCCAACGATCCTAGATTAACTGACTAAACTCATTACACCGAATTAACCCCCCACTAAAGCCCATAGTTGCACTTCCCTCCTTGTAGATATATTATGTCCACTTGATATAACCATGATTAGTAAGTTAACCCTTCACAGATTGTTCATAATAACGGTTGGGTCAAATGTCTGTTTTACCCCCGAGATTACCTCTTGTTCCTTAAGTCTCACTGATCCTCTAATGAACAATTGATTTGTTATCTGATCAACAAACCGAGTCCCTCTTGGGCTAACTAGAGGGTGGGGCCCCTTGTTCAAGACTCGGAGTCAACACTTAAGGGAACAACCTCTCTACTATCCCTGAAAGTGGGTAGGAGTGAATTCCATCTTGCACCCTATGTCCCCAGCTATCTACCTGGTCTTATCCCTGAAATGGATGTTTATTGAGCTGGCGCTGTTAAACCAACCCTCACCTACGCAAATCTAAGGATAATCTCGAATGAACAGGAGTTCATAGTTAGCTTAGGATTAAGGTCAAGTTACCTACGTCATCGCTTTGAAATAGTTAGTCTTAAATAGTAAACAACGTTATAAAGTAAGAGTGACTGATTTCGTGGTCCAATCTTGTATAAACCTATTTGCACAGGACAACTCCATTCCTCATGTCATAACATGTATGAATTAGGATCACATAGTTTGTAGCACTTTACAACTCTTTGTAACAACTACAGAGTAGGCTGCATCTGATAGTGTTACCAGAATAAAGCACCCAACCTCATTCATATACTATAGATCATTTTGACTATTTACTCGAACCTTATCCACTTTTATGTCTCTGCATAAAGTTGAAGTACTCATGTAATAGTCATGGGTCTTTTTAGTTTACTGGATTTCTAATAAGAAATACATATATTCAATAACAACTTATTGAATTTTCAAAATAAGTTTTATTGTTTATAAACCATGAGGTTTAGGACATAAAACTCAACAATCCTAAATCGTTCACATGGAGACATGTGAGTGGAGGCGTCCTATGCAAAGAGTTTGTATAAGACCAAGACCAAGAAACAAGTCACTCTTACTTTATAATGTTGTTTATTATTTAAGACTGAGTATTTCAAATCGATGACCTAGGCATTTTGACCTCAATCCTGAGCTAACCATGTCCTCTTGTTTATTCGGGATTACCCTTATATTTGCATAGGTATGGTTGGCTCAATAGCACTAGCTCAATAAGCCTCCCATTTCAGGAGTAAGACTGAGTAGATAGCTAAGGACATAGGGTGCAAGATAGAATTCACTTCTACCGGCTTTTAGGATTAGAAGAAAGGTTATTCTCTTAAGTACTAATTTCAGGTCTTGAACAAGGGGCCCCACCCTTTCATTGGCCCGAGAGGGACTTAATATAGTGATTGGATCACAAACTAATTGTTCATTAGAGGATCAGTGGGACTTAAGGAATAAGGTGTAATCTCAGGGGTAAAACAACTATTGATCCAACTGTTATTATGAATAACTTGTGAAGGGTTAACTTACTAATTACGATTAAATCAAGTGGACAAAAATGTTGGGTTTTATATCCTAAAACTCGTGGTATGTAAACAATGGAACCTATTCTGAAAATTCAATAAGGTGTTATTGAATAAATTTTTTGCTTATTAGAAATCTTATAAACCTAAAAGTCCCTTGACTATTAGATAAATACTTGAACTTTATGTGGAGACATAAAAGTGGATCAGGTTCGAGTAAATAGTCAAAATGATCTATAGTATATGAATAAGGTTGGGTACCTTATTTTAGTTACATTATTGGATGTGGCCTGCTCTGTAGTTGTTACAAAGAGTTGTAAAGTGCTACAAACAAAGTGATCTTAATTTGTTATCCTTGTGCAAAAGGGTTTGTACAAGATCGGACCACAAAATCAGTCACTCTTTATAACGTTGTTTTTTGTTTAAGACTGACTATTTCAAAGCAATGACCTAAGTAAATTGACCTTAATTTTGAGCTAACTATGAACTCCTGTTTATTTGAAATTATCATTAGATTTGCATAGGTGAGGTTGGCTCAACAGCATCAGCTCAATAACCTCTCATTTCAGGGGTAAGACCGGATAGATAGCTGGGGACATAGGGTGCAAGACAGAATTCACTCCTACCTGCTTTTAGGGATAGTAGAGAGGTTGTTCCCTTAAGTGCTGATTCTGGGTCTCTCGGTTTTATTGATTGTATCACAAAACAAATGTTCATTAGGGGGTCAATGGGACTTAAGAAATAAGAGGTAATTTCGGGGGTAAAACAGAGATTCGAGCCAGCCGTTATTACGAACAACTTGTGAAGGGTTAACTTACTATTCATGGTTATATCGAGTTGACATAATATATCTACAGTAAGGGGAGTTCAACTATGGGCTTTAGTGGAGTGAGCCATTAGTTAACGAATGGGGGTTAGATCAGTCTAATGAGTTTAGCCGATTAATCTCGGATCGTTGGAACCCATGATCTATAGGTCCACGAGGTCCCCCTACTAGCTCGAAAATGGATTAGCTCTAGAGTAGCGTGATAAGTTAATTTGAATCGTTCAAACTAGAATCAAACGAAATTGGAGAATTAATATTTAAATATGATTTAAATATATGAAGATGGATTTGTGTAAAATTAATTTTGGATATTAAATTAATTAGAATTATTTAAATTGTTTAAATAATTATTTATTAATTTTATTAGAAAATTAATTTGTGAAATTAATTTGTAAAATTAATAAATTTTGATTTTTTAAATTAAATATGATTTTAAAATGAAATTTAGAATTTGGAATTAGAAAATTACACAGATGGAAAAATGGTTTTTCCATCTTCATCTTCAAGTAGCTCACATTAAACCCATTATCTTAAGCTTCAATTACTCCAAGCATGAGTTGCATCTCATGTAACCATTCTCTTTGCATGATGGTCTACAATATATTAAAGAGATTGGTGTGAATTTGAGGCAATGCAATCATAAGAATTTTTCTAAAAAAAATCGGTTGAAGAAGAAGTTCTTCATTGGGTTGATGTTATGAGCATTCTCCAAGTTCCCTTGATTCCAGCTTATTTTGAGTCCCACAACTCAATCTAGAGCACCAAGAGAATAGTAGGGAAGATCTTGTGGTGGTCTGCACAAAGATTCGAAGAGGTTTTGCAACTGGAAATCAAGATTTCAAAGGTTCTTCAAAGGTATAACTTGAAACCTATTAAATTCTGCTATAGCATGCTTTTTTTTATGCCAAAATTAATGAATTAGAGTGCTTATCGATCCTCGTCGCTTTCGCTACGTGCTGATACAATCCAAGAAATATCTATAGTGAGAGGAGTGCAACTACTGGGCTTTAGTGGAGTGACCCAGTAGTTAACGAATGTTGGTTAATCAGGTTAGAGTTTAGTCGATTGATCTCAGATCGTTGGAGCCCATGATCTACCGCCAAGGACTTCAGTAACTCTAGCCTCGATGGACAGCCTACTCGTGTTGCCACACAGAATGTTGTTGCATAGGTGGTAGGCTAAAATGCTTGCACAATGGCTCGCACCCTATCCCGAAGTCCCCGAACAAATCTTTCAGCTCTCTTTGCTTCATTGGACACCAAGTCGGGGGTGAAATAAGACAGCCTGTCAAACTCCTCCTTATACTCTTCCATCATCATGATCCCCTGCTTTGGCATAAACTCGGCCTGCTTGTTGTATCTAACATGGGCAAAGAAGTACTTTTTGTAGAATCGCTCTTTGAACTGGTCCTATGTTGCCTAACCTCCACTAGCATCTATCATTCTTTCTACTGCCACCAATACTTGGCGTTATCAATGAGTACAAATACGACGCATTGCAATTTCTACTCTTCTAGGCACCTTATGTACCAGAATATACCTTCTATGGAAGACTTCCACAACTCCGCCTTAGTGGTGTCCTTCAGCGACCCATCGAATGTCGGAGGGTCATATTTTTTAAAGTTCTACAAGTGTCTAGCCTCCTCTGAAATACCTGCCACAACTTGGTTCGAAGTCCAGTCCTAATTTTGCACTTGTGGTGACGGAACCTGCGGAGGAGGTACCTACTGTGACTGAACATGCTGAGATATTTATTCCCCCATGATGCCCTTTAGTTGCCTCACCACAACCTTAATAACAACTTCTCCAATTGCTTCAGTCATGGCAGTATACTCGGCCAGGATCTCTGGGGTGTCTGTACTGTGAAGGTATGGTCAAATTTCGGGGCCTGCTTCTTGTTTTAACCCTTTTCCAAGTTAACCCAGAAGGGTCAAGAGGCGGTAAGAGGTTCTTTTGTGTAGGCGGGTCCTATGCTTCTGGGTTTTGCACCCCAGTGTCTTGTACATTAGGGTTTTACTCTCTTCTAACATTCTTACCTCAATCGCCTTTCCTCTTGTCCATGGTGCCATATTTTGATAACCACACAAAATCTGAAGGGAACCATAAGCAGAAGCAAGATCGTCCCAAATCCCATTTTTTATTAAATATAAATTTTATAGTAAAACAAAGAAACAAGATATGTAAATTACAACATGCTAACAAAAGGTTTTAGAAAACTTACATTTGAAGAATTTTCTTCAAGATTCCCTTGAACAACACACGAACAACTTAAAGACTTTCTTCAAGAAAACTTCAAACAAGAATGAACACGACCACAAAGACTTCCTTGGTATTCTCAGGCTGAGAACCCAAGAGTGGTGGGCTCTGACTATTTTAGATTGAGGGAAACTTAGTAGAGAGGAGAAAGAAGATTCAAATTGTTCAGCAACAATTCCAAAACATAGAACTCTTCTATCTCTTTTTTCATTGTCAATCTCGATAATCAAATTATTGGAAGAAGGAGACTCTCTCATGTCTTTCAAAGAACCAAATACCACAACCACCCATTTATGTGGTTGGAGAGAAAAGAAGGGGAGGGGATGATAGCTCCCTCCCTCATTTTTATTTAAAATAAAATAAAAATGATATTTAATATATATAAATATAAATATGATAACTAGTTTATCATATTATATTATATATATATATATAATTATATAATTATATGTTATATCACATATAACATATAACCTATAGATTTAATATTATATCACATACAATATAACTTATAGTTTATTTTCTCTCTAATATGGTATTTAATATAAATCACATTAATATTAAATTTAACAACTATTAATCTAATTCATAGAATAACATTTTACTCATATTCAAATATTTATTTCCTCTCACAAAACTATAATGTATCAAATACATTATAATAATTATATCACATATAATTAAAACAACTTTATTATATTATAAATAATTAAATCCCTCTACTAATTTGAAAAATTCAAATTAATCCAAAAACTGATTCTCAATTAATCCTATTGAGCTACCAATGGGACCTCATGGACTTGTAGCTTGAAGCTCCAACGGTACATGAATGATTAATTGAACTCTTTAATTAAATTATTCACCATCCGTTAACTATCGGCCACTCCACTAAAGACCGGTAGCTGTATTCTTTGCACTACAAATATATTTCTATGTCCATTGGATATAACCAATCAACAGTACAATGACCCATCACAAATTGCTCGTAAGTACATCTAGGCCAAAATTACCGTTTTGCCCCTATAGTTACATCTAACTCCGTAAGTACCACTGATCCTTGTAATGAACAATAGATCATAGTCCAACTATGACTAAACCCCTATGGGCCAGGAGAGGGTATGACACCACATTGTTTAAGACCTATAATCAGTTCTTAAGGGAACAATTTATCTACTTACCCCGACCTCGGGGAAGGAGTGAATTCCCTCTTGTGTAGCTGTGTTCCCAACTCCCCAATCAAACGAATCTCCAAAATGGAAGGCTTGTTGAGTCAGCGATCTGGCCACTCTCACCCATACAAATCAAAGGGCTGCCCTCATAAGCAGGAGTTCACAACTCACTCAGGATTTAGGTCATGTTACCTATGGTCATCCTGGTGAAATGTAAGTCTCTATTATGAACGATGTTATATAATGAGACTAAACATTTCGTGGTCCGGTCTTATACAAACTCCTTTGTATAGAATATCTCCACTCACATGTCTATACATGAATGATTAAGATCAGATCATTTGTAGCACTTTACAACAATTGTAACACCTACAAAGTGGGTCATACTCGTAGTGTCACCAGAATAAAGTACCCAACTTTATCCATCTACCACAGACCATTTAGGTTATCACTTAAACATGATCCACCCGTATGTCTCTATTGTTGGGTTTTATATCCTAAAACTTGTGGTTTGTAAACAATATAACTTATTCTGAAAATTCAATAAGTTGTTATTGAATATATTGTTTTTTAGAAATCCAATAAACCTAAGTCCCTTGACTATTACATGAGTACTTGAACTTTATGTGAAGACATACAAGTGGATCAGGTTCGAGTAAATAGTCAAAATGATCTATAATATACGAATAAGATTGGGTGCCTTATTCTGGTAACACTATTGGATGCGGTCTACTCTGTAGTTGTTACAAAGAGTTGTAAAGTGCTACATACAAAGTGATCTTAATTCGTGCATGTTAGGACATGAGGAGTAGGGGCGTCTTGTGCAAATGAGTTTTGTGCAAGATCGGACCATGAAATTAGTCACTCTTACTTTATAACGCTGTTTACTATTTAAGACTGACTATTTCGAAGCGATGACCTAGGTAACTTAACCTTAATCCTGAGCTAACTGTGAACTCCTGTTTGTTCGGGATTATCCTTTAATCTGCAAACGTTGAAAGTAGACCAACTGCCTTTGCTCAATAAGCCTCCCATTTTGAGGATAAGACCGGATGAATAGCTGGAGACATAGGGTGCAAGACGAAATTCACTTCTACCCGATTAGGGTTAGTAGAGAGGTTGTTTCCTTCAAGTGTTGATTCTGGGTCTTTAACAAGAGGCCTCATCCTCTCACTAGCTTAAGAGGGATTCGATTTGTTGATTGGATCATAAATTAATTGTTCATTATGAGATCAGTGGAACTTAAGGAACAAGAGGTAATTTTGGGGGTAAAACAGAGATTCAACCCAACCGTTATTACGAACAACCTGTGAAGGGACAACTTACTAATCATGATTATATCAAGTGGACATAATATATCTATAGTAAGGGGAGTTCAGCTATAGACTTTAGTGGAATCACCCATTAGTTAACGAATGGGGATTAGTTCGGTATAATGAGTTTAGCTGATTAATCTCGGATCGTTGGAGCCCATGATCTGTAGGTCCGCGAGGTCCCCCTATTAGCTCGTAAATGGATTAGCTCTAGAGTAGTGTGATAAGTTAATTTGAAGTGTTCAAATTAGAATTAAATGAAATTGGAGAAATAATATTTAAATATGATTTAAATATTTGAAGATGGAATTGTGTACAAATTAATTTAATATTTGATATTAAATTAATTATAGTTATTTAAATTGTTTAAATAATTATTCATTAATTTATTAAGAAAATTAATTTTGTAAAATTGATAATATTTTCAATTTTATTAAAAGAATTGATTTATGAAATCAATATTTGATAAATTGAAAAAGAAAGAAAAAACAAAAATTCGAAAATAAGCATTTTCCATTGTCTTCTTCAAGTAGTTGATGCGTGAAATTGTGATGCGTTATAGTGTGAGTTTGCAGTGGTATGTTATGCGGTGAACATGCAAGTTTTCCTAACAAGGCCCAAGTATAAGCCTTCTTAGGTTTCCTAGAAAGTCCTAGTCGAATACAGGGACTACTGAGTAAATATGCGACAAACACTTTGATTCTATTGCGGTAGTAAAAACAAATGAAGTGGATAGTGTTGTGATTGAGAATTTTTCCTATACGACGGAGTTGAACGCAGAGTTGATGAAAGCGTAAAGTTATAATGAGTATACGATGAAGGGGTTGAGAAGGGGTTTAGCTAACATTTCCTAAGATTGTACACAAGTTATGCGATCATGCTATACACAAATATTAGTACTACATTTCTCAATGCAGAATGCCATTATTCCTATTTCTAGGAGGCATGCGATATGTATACGAAACAGTCGATAAGACTTATTTCTAAGCTTCTACTCTTGTCTATGTGATGATGAATGATGCACACATAAAACAAGGTGACCACATACAATCATTCCTATTTCTAGGGCGCATGCGATGTGTAGATAGTAATAGAGCTTATGTCTAAGTCTCTATTTCTTGCTTATGCGATTCTAATCCGACTCTCTCAAGCCTATACTAATCTAACTCTTTCAAGCCTAGATTCTATCTTTAGACTACTCTCTCAAGTATGTCCAAATGATGAATGATGCATACATAAGACAAGATGATCGCATAAAATGTAAATCTAAAGTCATGCTAGCTAAGTACTTCTCAACCCATTCAGAAATTTAGCTACTCATGCGTGGTATAGAGAAATTGAACATAGATTGAAATGAGATTTCCTTTTTCTGTAAATAAAGTATTGAATACAAAATATCAAATGGATTTGAGAGATAAGAAGCCCGGTAAACAATGTCTTGCTTCCCGTGGCCTTACTTCTCGTGGCCTTTTACACTGCTCTTTTTTCACTCTAACTCTGTTCTAGATGTGTATTCTTGCTCTCACAAGTGTTGGCCTTCTCTCCCTTGTACTGCTTTCCGGTAGTCTCTCGATCTGTCCGAGAATGATCTCTCGACTTCCTCGTCTCCTTGCTCTTCTCTGTTCTCTAAGTATATGTATGAGTATGTGTGTGAACATACTAACTGATTCTCTAACTCGCTAAGCTCCCTTCTACACTGGTGGCCTTCGGTATTTATAGATTTCAAGGTGAAGCAGCCTTTCTTGCTAATGATTGCGATGATGGGCGACATTAATTCCCCTTCTCTGATACGCCGATTAATGGTCACCAAAAGTTGAGTGTACTTGCTATAGTATGGATTTTAACGGCTTGTCAACTAAATTCGGAATCGACCGTTATCAGCTTTCCGTCCCATATCATGATTTATTATGTTGTTGCCTTGATGCGAGGTCTTTATGCGGCCGCCTTTTTAAGAATCTTCTCATGATCGTATGACTTGCGATCGCAATCTTCAAGCGTGCTGACGCATTGTGCCTTTGGATCACAATTTCATATGTGCCATCGTATTGTTCTTGCACAAACTAGGAAAATTAACTGCTTTTATGTGACGATCACTCGCGATCGCAATTCCTTTCAGTTTAGTGCTTTTGGACATGATATTGCTTATTTTACCATCACATTCTCTCATTGATTTACTTATTTGAGCTGTAATAACTTGTATTTCTACCAGTTATCACACTCCCAAATTTAAAACAATGTTTGTCCTCAAGCATAAACTAAAGATTTTCTTTAAAAAAGTCAACCGCCTTTACCCTACCTAGACTTCTCAAGGTGCCTTATTCAAATTTCATGAACCAATGCCTTCTTAATTTCTATCCTGGTCTTTTCCTAAAATATTTCTACTCTTTAGGGACCGCAAGTTTAACCTTAAAAAAAACTTTACTTGTTTCCAGGACATCGCATGATTTATTTTCAACTTTCTCCAACCAGGGTGTTCCAAGTGATTCTTACCCTTGCACGATTCAGATATTCTTTTTGTGATCTTGTGCTGATCCGAGTGCCCAGCCTTCGTTTTGGCTTGCCCCCACGGGTGTCATGCAAACATCCAACTACGAGCAAGGCGCTCTTTCTCAGTCAACACTCATGCCCATTTCTTTATTTGGCAGCGAAGTTGCAATCACTTGGTTTATGCGTTGATCACGATTCCCACCTTCGTTTTGGCTTCCCCCCACGGGTGTCATGCGAACATCACGAGCAGGGTCCGATCTCAACGTTATATAATAATAAATTTTTTATTTCTATTTTTTATTAGATTGAAATGAATTTCTAGAAGTAACAAGGTTAAAAATAACAATACCCGCACCCCAAAATTTAACATACAGCAATGTCCTAATTGGTGAGAGACGAAATAACTCATGCGATGGACTTAGGAAATTTCATAAAAATAGTTTTGAAGGAAAATTGGTAGACCACCAAATTTTAGAAATGTTTCATGAATTGATTTGTCCTGAAATTAATTTGACTCTAGTACATGCGGTCTGAAATAAAGACATGAATTTCATCATTGAAGTCATAATTGGTATGGGGTAAATGCAGTGACAAAAATTCAATAACTAAGTCTAACTAGAGAGGATGCGTTAGTAGAATTTAGCAATATTAACTTGAAATGCAAGAAGTGCAAAATTGAAATAAAATGAGTCAAGGAAAAACAACCGCCAAATTTGCTCTGTCGCCTGCATCATCTTTGATTGCATCCTTTCTTACAATGGATTGATTCCTTGATTGTGATGGGCTGATCGAACCGGTGGCGTGTTTGAGGTTATCGCTTTGCTCCATTGCAATCATTCACTATGATCAGTGTTAGATATCATGGGGATAAAAAAGTATGAAAGAAAGAGTTGGTGATTCTAAAGAGTAATAGTTAAGAAAAAAGTAAGATAAATTCATGCAAGAAAAATATCAAAAGGATACTAAAAAAAGATTCATCCCTAATGAGTGTGTGTCGCATATCAATGCAGGGACTACTTGTTTCTTCTTCACTCTAGATTCCTTAGGTCCACGGAGGTTTTCTCATGATGAAAGTCTCCTCCTTGATACATCTTGACTCTTTGTCCATTGACCTTAAATGTGTTGGTCCTTTCTTCATTTGTTAATTCGACCGCACCATGTGAGAATACTTCTTTAATTCTGATTGGTCTGGACCAACATGATTTCAATTTTCCTGGAAAGGGTCGTAGTCTAGAATTAAATAATAAGACCTTTTGACCAACCTGGAGATTCTTTTCACACAGTTGCTTGTCATGCCAACGCTTATTTGTAGATCTTGGCATTTTCATATGCCTGAAGTCTCCATTCGTCTAGCTCCCCTGCAGTCTTCAAATCAAAGTTGAGCTTCTTTACAGCCCACAACGCCTTATGCTCTAATTCTAGCGGTAGACGACATGTTTTCCCAAATACCAACGCATACAGAGACATGCCTATGGGTGTTTTATAGGCAGTCCTATATGCCCATAAGGCATCGTCAAGCTTCATGGCCCAGTCCTTTCATGAGGGATTCACCACCTTTTCTAAAATCAGCTTGATCTCTCTATTAGAAACCTCGACTGGGGGTGATATGCGGTGGCGATCTTATGATGGACATTGTATTTGAGCAACAATTTGTTAATGATGTGATTGACAAAGTGGGATCCTTTATCACTTATTATGGCACGTGGGGTGCCAAAACGAGTGAAGATGTTTATCTGTAAGAATTTGGAGACTGTCGCCGCATCGTTTGCGACACATGATACCGCTTCAATCCACTTGGAGACATGATTGACGACCAACAGAATGTACTTGTGACCATTTGATGGTGGAAATGGTCCTATGAAGTCTATGCCCTAAACGTCGAAAAGCTCCAATTCCAATATAAAGTTCATCGGCATCACATTCTTCTCTGAAATGTTTCTAGTGCGTTGGAACTTATCGCATTTCATAGAATAGTCTCGCGCATCCTTAAATAGAGTTGGCTAATAATACCCGCTTTTTAAAACTTTTGCTGCTGTGCGTTGTCCCCCGAAATATCCGCCATAGGGTGAGTCATGGCATTGAAAAAGTATGCACTGAAAAGCAGTCTCTAGCACACAGAGTTGCAAGATCTAGTTTGGTCCTCTTCTGTAAAGATTTGGCTTGTCCCAATAGTAGGATTTACATTCATGAATGAGCTGATTCTTTTGGTGGGCTGTGTAATTTTTCAGAAATTGCTTGCAGACCAAGAAATTGACAATGTCTGCGTACCATGGTAATTCTTCAAGTTTGAACAACTACTCGTCTGGAAAGGATGCATTCACCTCCGACTGAATGCGATCCTCTTTAGGATTCTCTAATCTTGATAAGTGGTCAGCAACCTGGTTCTCTGTTCCCCTGCAGTCAATTATCTCCATGTTAAATTCTTGGAGGAGGAGAACCCATTGGATTAGCCTCGGCTTTGCATCTTTTTTAGTTATTAAATATCTTATTGCCGAGTGATCAGTGTGTAATATAACTTTGGATCCCAATAAGTAAGGTCGAAAATTTTCAATCGCAAAGATTACCATTGGAAGCTCCTTCTATGTGGTGGTGTAGTTCACCTGGGCGGGGTTCAATGTTCTGCTCGCGTATGCGATAGGGTGTAACATTGTCTTTTCCTTTTGTGCTAATACTGCCCCCATCGCATAACCGCTGGCATCGCACATTAGCTCGAATGGCTTTGTCTAGTCAGGCTTTGTTCGAACCGCTGGCATCACATATGCAATGTTCTGCTCGAATGGCTTTGCCTTTTCCTTTTGTGCTAATACTGCCCCCAATCAATGTGTCCTTCAGTACTTTGAATGCGTTGAGGCATTATGAATAAAGTCAAAAGTTCTGTCAGCCTCTAGCAACGCACTCAACAGTCGAGCTATTTTAGAGAATTCCTTCACAAATCGTCGGTAGAACCGTACATGTCCCATGAAACTCCTTAAAGCCTTCACATTTGTTGGAGGTGGAAGTTTTTCAATGGCCTCCATTTTTGCTTTATCCACCTCTAGCCCCTCCTTTGAAACCTTGTGTCTGAGTACAATTCCTTCATCAACCATGAAATGACATTTCTCCCAATTCAGCACTAGATTGGTTTCTTCACATCTTTTTAGTATCTTCTCCAAGTTTTTTAGACAGACTTCATATGTTTGTCCATAAACTGAGAAATTGTCCATAAAGATTTCCATTGAGTCCTTGAGATACACAGAGAAGATTGCCATCATGCACCTCTGAAACGTGCTCGACGCATTACATAATCTAAATGGCATGCGGCGAAAAACGAATGTTCCATATGGGCAAGTGAATGTGGTCTTTTCTTGATCTTCTGGTGCAATCATTATCTGGTTGTAGCCCACATACCCATCAAGAAAACAGAAGTAGTCATTCTCTGCTAGTAGGTCTAGCATTTGATCAATGAAAGGTAGAGGTAAGTGATCTTTTTTGGTCTCCGCATTGAGCTTTCGGTAGTCCATACAAATCCGCCAGCCAGTGACGATTCTCGTGGGGATTAACTCGTTGTTTGCGTTTGGGACTACTGTCTTTCTGTTGTTTTTGGGACCGCATTGCACGGGGCTGACCCACGTGCTATCGGCGATAGGGTATATAATGCCGGCGTCCAACCATTTGATTATCTCCTTTTTCACGACCTCTTTCATCACAGGGTTTAGTCTGCATTGATGTTCGATCGATCCTTTTTTATTTTCCTCNGCTAACCCACGTGCTATCGTCGATAGGGTATATGATGCCAGCGTTCAACCATTTAATGATCTTTTTTTTAATAACCTTCTTCATCACAGGGTTCAGTCTGCGTTGAAGTTCTATAGAGATTTTTTGGTTTTCTTCGAGCCGAATTCTATGCATGCAGTATGTTGGGCTAATTCCTCTGACATCCTTAAGCATCCATCCGATTTCTTTAATATACTTCTTCAGAATATCGAGCAACGCATTTTCTCTCTCTTTCGGTAGCACAGAGGATATTATTACTAGTAGGGTTTCATTTTGACCAAGGAAAACCTACTTCAAATGACTTGGTAGAGTTTTCAGCTCCAAGGTAGGTGGTTGCTCTAAGGGAGGTTATTGTGTTTTCTCTCTTTATTTAAATTCAAATTTTTGTCTTTGTTCACTGTCTCCGTTATTACATGGCAGGTTTCTACGGATGCTATCACATCCTCTCCTTTTTCATCTTCTTCTTCGAACTCCAACTCTTCATCGCAACTATGTTCATTGTCAAATTCTGATAGGTCTTCATCTTCTAGAAACTTCATCGCCTTGATGATGTTAAACCTGAGCTTTTTTCTATTGATGCTCATCGTTATCTCTCCTTTGTGCACATCTATTTGGGCACGACCAATAGATAAAAATGGTCGTCCCAATATGATTGGCACATTTTTTTTTGCCTCATAATCTAGAATGATGAAGTTTGCTGGTAGAATAAATTTATCGATTGTGACCAAGACATCCTTAAACATTCCCTCAGGGTGAACTAGGGACCTGTCTGCAAGCTGGAGAGTCACCGTCGTGGGTGTTGACTCATAGGTATGTATGATATTAAATGCTCAAAATGATGCGATACTACTTCTATTTATGCGTCAATTAGGAATATTCATGTAGTATGCTCTGCATTGTCACAAGTTTCCTTACGATGGAGCCAAGTGTAATTCGACAGCAAGTTTCTCGATATGATCCGAGGTCGAACATAGGGAAATGGTTTTCGGTTATTGCGATATGTTCATGGTATATGCGACCAGGTTTCAAATTCTTTATAAAGGAGTTTGTATAGGTATATAAATTGCGGTAAAATAAAGGAAAGCAGTAAAGATGCGATAAAACATAAAAAAACAATAAACATAAGCTAGATGTTACAAGATACAGACTTCATGTACAAGATGCTAGGATTAAGGCTGGCTGTGAAGGTTGTGCAAAGATGTGGGATGTGGCGACAAGTCTTATGAACATAATAGAAAGAGAAAGATAAGTATTACAAACAACGCAAGTTCTTAATTGGATTGAAGGTAAAAATACTGTTCCACTCTTCTCTTGGCATACACCTCTCAGTGATCGACCGTGTTCCCCACATGTCTGTGGTGAAATAGAGTCTAATGTAATGAACGCAAGGTTGCTTCCAGTCTGGAAGTACTACTCGCTTTAGTTAATGCACTCTTCTGACCCTCTCTCGATAGATCAGAATGACATCTTCACTTCTGCTCTCACAAGTGCCGATGTCGTCTAGCATGCTTTAGCTAAACGTATTTTATAACTTTAATACAGATTAAGTTCTTGGTGATTCGTATTGCTCATCAGAAGATTAAGAAAACATCATGAAGAAAGTGACTAACGGGTGAATGGAAATAGATAGAAAATCGTAAATGGTATCTACGAAACATTCTACTAAGCGTTTAATACATGATTTGTGAATGAAGAGGTAAAGAAAATATGGAATACAATGAAAGAGAGATAGAACAGATACAAACTAGTGCCAATGTCTTGGCACAGATTCGATGGAGATCTGCTTGTCGGATCAGATGGTTTCAATGGCAGGAAGAGCTTCCCTCTCAGGCTTACTCCACTAGTAGCAGGGATCTCTGCATAGAGCTTTGATGGGTATATGGCAGGTCTGATATGAGATTCACCTTTCGGCCTTATCTCATTCTCTTCCCGGATTTCTTCTCTTCAGCACTCAGCTCAGCCTTTTCTCTCTAAAATCTTACAGCACTTAGCCCCGTATCTAGTAGCATACTTTTCTCTGAAATCAATGGGGTATTTATGAAAGTAGATCCTTGACACCGGCCTTGTGGTCCCCACTTGATGGTTATGGTAATTCCGCAAATGGAGGGATATTATTCCTTCTATTATGCAATTAGACCATCAATTCTGCACAACCGTTAGTTGTACACGTGTCGCAATCCTCCGCTCTCGCATTGCTCAGTTGCATCTTTTGATCATAGGTTTGCATGCGGTGTTTGTTTTTATTACTGCATGCAGTCGAAGCATAGCTCTGAACCGACTGTCGCCTTGCGTCGTCACTTCGGTAATCGTCTCTTCATGGTTGATCGACTGGCACAATTGTGACATAGATGCATTGATTAGTTTCTCATGAGCCTTGAGCACAAGCGGTGTCTTGGTCTTCTGCAAAACAAAGTAAAGTTTGGCTTGTCTTTCATCTTTTTGGCGTTAGTGGGTGTAATCGTAAACATTTATAATTATGTCATACTAGGCTAATTTTCATACAATTGGCGCATAATTACTAATTTTTGGCCGCAATATCTAGATAAGGTGGCATAAATAACTTGTATTTCTACAAGTTATCAATGGGTGTCAACTGTCCCACATTCAATTGTTTGAAGATTGAAAGGGGCATTAGATTTATGTTGGCCCCAAGATCGCATAATGCTTGACCGATGTAGATCCCTCCAATTGAGTAGGGTATCGTAAAGCTGCCTGTGTCACGCATCTTCGATGGGATTATAGTGTTTGATTTTTGTGTTAATGCCACCATAGTGAATTTTCCTGTACTTCTTTTCTTTGACACCATATCCTTAAAAAACTTGGTATATTTCGGCATTTTCTTTATCGCTTCTGTAAATGGAATGTTGATGTGTAGTTGTTTTAATATTTCCAGAAAGCGATGACACTGACCTTCATCATTTTGCTTTTTCTTCAGTCTTTGCGGGAATGGTGGTAGCTGTACCTTCATTGTTCTGTGGTCTAGAGGTTTATAGGTGGTCGCAACTTTAGATTCCATCATCTCGGGCTCTTCTGATTCATTTTGCATCAATGGTTTCGTTGATTCCATCACATTCGAATCGGCCCTGCTGGGCTCCTTGCTAACTTCCGCCGTTGTCTTTCCACATAACAGGGTGACTGCTTGGCAGTGCTTTTTCCCTGTGTTCCCTGGGTTGCATGGGAGCTCAGTTGAGCTTGGCAGGGTCCCTTGTGGTCTATTTTTCAGCTCTCCCGTAATCTGTCCTATTTGAATTTCTAGATTGCGGATGGAAGTCGCCTGGTACTAGAGGATCGTCTCATTCTTTTCAATGTACTGTTTTAATACGTTCTCCAGAGAGGATGATGGCGGTGCGTGAGAGCTGCTAGCTTGTTGTTGCTATTGACCATTAGTTCGTTGGAAAAATCTCGGTGGTCCTTCTTTTTGTGCCATAGGTTGGTAACCTTGTTGTTGGTTATTTTTCCAAGCAAAATTAGAGTGGTTTCTCCACCTGGGGTTGTATGTATTTGAGAAAGGGTTGTTCTTGACAAAGTATATTGACTACGGGTTTCATGGACACTCTTCAATCGAATGCAATTCTCCACATGTAGCACAACTGGTGCTTGACTGTTCTATTGCGTTGACTTGCCCTCTTTGCGTTCCAGAATTGTTGATTCCAATGCCCTATAACAAATTTATCATCGCATTCATTTGATTTTTCAATAATGCGATGGCACCATTATTTGCGTTATCTTTTCTAGGTTTTACTCGTTGATCGCTTTCTTGCCAATCTTCATGATTTTTTTATATACGATCAAGAATGTTCTTAGCGTCATCATAAGTCTTGTCTAGCAGACCGCCTACTGCTGTCGCATTGGCAGCTGTCTGCGATGTAGGATTTAAGCCATGGTAGAAGATCTCAATCTGGAGGAAATCCGACAATCCGTTGTGCAGACAATCACGCGCTAATCTCTTAACCTTGCCCACACATCACTAAGTGATTCGTCTTCTTCTTGTTCAAAATTTGTGATTAACTTCCTCCTTTTGGCATTCTCTGTAGGAGGGAAATACTTCTTCATAAGCTTCTCGACCACCTGTTCCCATGAAGTTATCTCACCTGGTTCGAAGAAGTATGCCCATTTTCTTGCTTTATCTCATAACGAAAATGGAAATAGCGTGAGTCAAACTTCTTCAGCGGAGATATTAGGTAACATAAAAGTGTTACAAATTTCAATGAAACTCTAGAGATGGGCGTATGGATCTTTGCTACACCATCCACCAAATTGTCCGACCATCTGTATCATTTGCAACATTACCGGCTTCATTTTGAACCTCGATCCATCCAAATATGGCCTCATGATTCCTAGGGAGAAATCATACAAGTTAGGTGACGCATAGTCCCGGATGGGTCTATTGCGATCATTTACCAAGAGGATAGGATTTTCCATTATGTTGTTTACATTTGCGGCTCGTTCTTCCGGTTGTTCAGCCATTCTAGGAGTTCTTCCTTGTTGTCGGCGGTTGTTTCTCTATGTTCTTCGAAATGTTTTTTTGATCTCTAGGTCATAGTTGGGATTAGGAGCGTGTCCTTCGCTCATGCGACACTTGCTTCTTCCTTTACCGAAGGAATGGCAATGCACAGAGGTCGAAAGCTGCAAAGAAAATCAAAGAGGTTTTCTGTTAGCGCAATATATACCGTAGTCCCGACAACGGCGCCAAAAACTTGATGCATGGAAAATGGAGAATAAATATGTGTGCTTCTTATGATATGTGTTGATCTCCATACGTCGATGGTCATGCATTGGATTGAGAAATATGCAATATGCGTTTAAGAATATATACGATGACCTTGTGTTCCTGCCATAAGTTTTCTTGCTCTCTCACCAAGTATAATGACATAGCAAGTTTCTTGGGGTAATCCGAGGTCGAACTCAGGGACTTATTATTGAATGTTGCGAAGTAATGTGTTTGCGGCGAAGAATAAAAGAATAATGAAGTTAAAAGACTATGCGCTACTCATACTCCTAACTAAACAGATTAAGCAATGGAAGTATGACAATGAGAGTTGGTAGAGACGTGACAACTGTTAACTCGTAATAATATGCATGGAAAAATAGATAAAATAGCGGATGGGATAACTTCACTGCATCATTAAGCTTGATCGTAAGGGTAACCCCAACCAGCACAAGTTATGCGATCATGCTATACACAAATATACGCATGCAATGCATATGTGAAAATGTCGATAGGGCTTATGTCTAAGTCTTTATTCTTGCTTATGCGATCTAACACATAAGACAAGGTGACCGCATACCACCACATCCTATTTCTAGGGTGCATGCACTATGTAAATAGCAATAGAACTTATGTCTAAGTCTCTACTTCTTGCTTATATGATTCTAATCCGACTCTCTTAAGTCTAGATTCTATCTTTAGACTACTCTCTCAAGTATGTCCAAAGGGTGAATGATGCACTCATAAGACAAGATGATCACATAAAGCATGGTTGAACATAAGATTATTCCTATCTTTAGGAACACTGCTTACTTTGCTTAGTGAGTTCCACTACTTACCCTCTCAGGCAGTTAGTCACCATTGATCAGCTCATAGACAAGCGTTGCTACAGCCCCACACTAAACAAAGAGGATTTACACTATACTCGCGCAACGCACACCTCTGGTGGTTTGCTACATGCTTCATATGTCTATGTCGCATGATTGAGTATGCGATACTCTCGCAATCTTACTTAGTTCGTTGCAAATGAAAGTAAGGGATGATAAAGAAGAAGTTAATGAAGATGGAGTCAAAGGAAATAAAGAGATGCATTGATTACAAAATATATTAATGTCTTAAGCCAAAATGTAATACAATACAGAGATAGAAGACAGATGGGGGGCTAGATGTAGGCAATCTCCTGCTTCCATCAGATGTATGTCAAGGCTACCGGTGGTGCCATGGAAGGGCAGTGGAGTAGTCTCTCTCGAGATCTAGCTCCGGAAAAGCTCCGATCGTCACTCGGAATGGGTGAAGGAATGAAGAACTCTCAAAGAATGTCTTCTCACGCTCTCATCTGTGATCACAATGATCAGTGATAACGGGCAGAAATGCACATTATCATAGTACTAAAGTCTTAAACAATGTTGGATTGCATTGATGAAATGTGTTAAATTGCGTCCATTAAGCATAAATTCTATAATATTGCGGTCGCATGTGTCCAACGCATTAAAGTAGTTGATCTTTACATTTTTGTGTAGAATATGCGTTAACGCAATGTAGAGATTGCGATCATAGGAATACATTGGTCGAGTGCAACATCACCATAAGACTTTGCGATGATCGTGCTCGCAAACATTCGCCCAAGAAGAATCACCGCAACTTGGTTAGTGCAACATGGTGGGCGCATCCGGGTGAAAGGATAATTAAGAGCGATGGGACAGAAAGCTGACGGCAGTCGGATCCAAATTAAGTTGACAGCTGATAACAATCACAAAGTACATTCAGTTTTATTGGTGACAATTATCCGACGCATCAGTCAGGAATTAAAGTTATCCCATCTGTACAACTGGGAGAGAGAATCTGCCTTTCACCATGGAAACTCTATAAATACCAAGTGCATTCTTCATAGAAGGGGTTAAGCAGTCAATTACTTCATCACTTTACAAGTTCACGCCTCTATCCATAGTTTCTTTCATTTTAAGGCGGACGCAAGGAAGAAAGTGTGTCGGTAGGTCGCTCCGGTAAGCTTGGGAGAGCACCGAAAGCTTCAAAGACAGGGAGAGGGTGGATGCCTGCAGAAGCAGGAATATCTTTAGGGCAGAATAGAGATTGCAGTATAAAAAAGCCTCGGTCAGCAAGGAATTACTACTAGGCTCTCTACCCTAAACTTCCTTTGCCATTTTGTACTTAACGTATTTATAAGAATGGAATTTCTTTCTCTATATTTGTCCACTCTCTGTGATTCACGCATGAATAGTTAAATTAGTTGAATGGGTTGAAAAGCATTTAGCTAGCACAACTAGGGGATCTTCATTCTTTGCGATTATCTTGTTTATGTATGCTTCATTCGTCCTTTAGGGATACTTGGGAGGGTAGTCTAAGGACAGGATCTAGATTTGGGAAGGTCAGGTCAGAATCTAGGTTTGAAAGAACCAGATTAGAACGCATAAATGAGAGATAGGCACTTAGGAATGAGCACTATTTGTTATTAACGCATTTCATGCATCTTAGCGATAAGATATGATTGTATGCGATCACCTTGCTTCATGCATTTTGCATCAACGCATAGGACAAGAGTAAAGACTTAGGGATAAGCTCTATGGACATTTTGCATTCAACACATGCATCCTAGACTTAGGAGCACCGCATTTACATTGGAAAATGACTTGTTGTGCATGGTAGTAACATGATCGCATGGTCTGACACATTCCCAAGTATTGCTAGCTAAAGATCTTCTCAACCCGTTCATTGCATACTCATTGCATTTATCAACGCAACTTTCATTTCTCAAATCTGCCGCATTTATTCATTTCTTTTTAATCAACGCAATCAACAACCAAACTCTTTATTTAATTTTCCTTGTTGCCACAAAGTTTTCATAAAAAAATCATCAACGCAATCTATTTTCATAAGTACCTATGTTCGACCCTTGACTTACTAGGAAACTCAGAGGAATTTACACTTGAATTCCGCTGGGGAAACTTGAGTGCATAATGAAATCCATCAACGCATATCATCTATATTCCCACTTAATAAAATAACGCATCAATCTGCCTTAAGGTAAAAGCTCAGATACCTTGAATTTGGGCTCCAAGGCTCTATTTATAGAGCTCAATCGCCGACAGCATTAATGGTCCCGCTCTGAATCTCTGCCACTAACGGCGTGATGGTCCAGCTCTGAACCTTTTCCACTAACGGCACAATAGGTGAAATATCAACATCATCTTTTTGGTACTCCCAGGGTATGCATTCATGCTCGTTTTTTCCGAAGTACCACCGCTTTCCACCAACCTTGCGATCACCTTTCTATCATAATTATTACTTTGTAGCCGCAACATCCATGCGATGAATGCATGCGATCAATAGTCGCAACATCCATGTGATGAACGTACCCATCACCCTTGCAATGGTCTGGGATTCACCGCGTGTGATTGATTCCAGTGATAGCTACAAAAATAGACATTTCGACGTAGAATAACACATAATACTGGGTTAGCGAAAATTTCCCATGTTGATCGATGCAAGCTTATTTTTCACATCCAATCTTAGAATAATCATCTTCCACTTGTTAGCCCTCATAATTCTAAATAAGAGGCTACAATAACTTGTATTTCTACCAGTTATCACACCCCCAAACTTAGAATCATGCTTGTTGATAACAGGCAAAAATGCACGTTATTACAGTGCTAAGTTCTTAAACAATGATGGCTTGCGTTGATAAAATATATAAGATTGCATCCAAAAAGCATTAAGTTCATAACATTGCAGTCGCATGCGTTCATCGCATAGAAACAGTTAGTTTTTGTATTTTTATGTAGAATATGCGTTGACGCAAGACGAAAAGCGCGATCACAAGAAATCAACGGTCGGGCGCAACATTACCGCAAGGCTTTGCGGGGATTTGTGCTCGCAAACATCTGCTCAAAAAGGATTGCCGCATAGAGTCGGTGCAACTTGGTGGGCGAATCTGGGTGAAAGGCATAATTAATCACGATGGGACAGAAAGCTGATAATGGTCGAATCCGAATTAAGTTAACAAGCTGCTAACGATAACAATTACACTCAGCTTTTCGGTGACAAATTTTCGGCGCATCAGTTAGAGAATTAAAGTCATCCCATCTGTGCAATCATAAGAGAGAAGCTGCCTTTCACCCCGAAGGCTCTATAAATACCGAAGGAAACCTTCAGAAAAGGAGTTCGATTCAGCTAGTTCAGCAAGTTTTTGTTCATAGTTTAGCCTTGTCCATAGTTTTCTTTTATTTTTAAGAAGGCGGAGCGAGAGAAGGGAAGAAATGCCAGAAGATCGCTAAGGGCAACTCGAGAGGGAACCCGGAGGCATAGAAAGCAGAGAGCGAGCCAGCTCTCATGAGAGCGAGATTATCTTTTGAACAAGAGTAGAAAAGACAGTGTAAAAGCCTGGGAAACAAGAGATTGCTACCAGGCTCTTTATTCTCTCATTGAATTGTTATTTTGTATTTCAACTTTATATTTATACAATGGAAGTTCTTATTCTACATCTGTTTACTCTCTTAGCACGCATGAGTAGTTAAACTTATCGAATGGGTTGAGAAGAACTAAGCAAACATGACCTAGGATCTTCATTGCATGCGATTATCTTGTTTTATATTGTGCCCAACACCCCTTTAGAGCTACTATAGAGAGAGTCTGAAGAAATAACCTGAGACTTGAGAGAGCTAGGTTAGAATCTAAACTCGAGAGAGCAAGATTAAATTTGCATAAGACAGAGATAAGGACTTAAAGATAAGCTCTGTTTGCCAACCTGCATCGCATGCACCCTTGAGATAGGTATGATATTATGTGGTCGCCTTATTTGTGTGTGTGTCATTTGTCATTGCATGGATAAGAATAGAGGCTTATGTGTAGGTCCTATAGACTTATCGCGTATATTTCATGCGTTCTAGCAATAGAAGTCGTAGCATCCGCGTCGAGAGATGGTTTGCTATTGTATGTGTGTTGCATGATCGCATAACATTAACGCATCCTAAGAAGTGTTAGCCGAATCCCTTCTCAACCCGCTCACCACATACTCATCGCATCTTCCGTTTTATCAACTCTTTTTGAAACTCTGTCGCATTTGTTTATTTTTATTACCACAAACAACAACCCAAACAACTATTTGAGTTACCGGTTACTGCAAAGTCTTCTTGAAAATTACCACTGCATATCGTTTTCCCAAGTCCCTAAGTTCAACCCTGGACTTACCAGCAGAATCAGTGGGGTTTATACTTGGATTCCACTGAGAAAACTTGTTTCTCAATGCAATTCCATCACCGCATCTCATTCCATATTTCCGCCTCATTAAATAACGCATCACTTGTCCTCAAGTATGCCTTATACTTGGGAAATTTAAAATTCATCATCTAGCTTTCCCTTTGCGATGACCATCTTCTCAAAACATAATTCACCCGTACCTCTAACCTTGGTAGCAACGCTCTCCTCAACTTTGGCTACTTCTTCAAAGAGATTGCAAGTTTCTTGGGGTGATCCAAGGTCGAACTCAGGGATTTGTTACTGAATGTTGCAAAGTAATGTGTTTGCGGTGAAAAATAAAAGAATAATGAAGTTAAAAGACTATGCGCTACTCCTACTCCTAACTAAACAGATAAACAATGAAAGTATGACTATGAGAGTTGGTAAAGACGTGACAACTGTTAACTCGTAATAAGATGCATGGAAAAATAGATAAAATAGTGGAAGGGATAACTTCACCGCATCTTAAGCTTGATCGCAAAGGTAACCCTAGCCAGCACAAGTTATGCAATCATGCTATACACAAATATACGCATGCGATGCATATGCGAAAATATCGATAGGGCTTATGTCTAAGTCTCTATTCTTGCTTATGCGATCTAACACACATAAGACAAGGTGACCGCATACCACCACATCCTATTTCTATGGCGCATGCGCTGTGTAAATAGCAATAGAACTTATGTCTAAGTCTCTACTTCTTGCTTATGTGATTATAATCCGACTCTCTCAAGTCTAGATTCTATCTTTAGACTACTCTCTCAAGTATGTCCAAAGGGTGAATGATGCACTCATAAGACAAGATGATCACATAAAGCATGGTTGAACATAACATTATTCCTATCTCTAGGAACACTGCTTACTTTGCTTAGTGAGTTCCACTACTTACCCTCTCGGGTAGTTAGTCGCCACTGATCAGCTTATAGACAAGCGTTGCTATAGCCCCACACTAAACAAAGAGGATTTACTCACTATACTCGCACAATACACACCTCCGATGGTTTACTACATGCTTCATATGTCTATGCCGCATGATTCAGTATGCGATACGCTCACAATCTTACTTAGTTTGTTGCAAATGAAAGTAAAAGATGATAAAGAAGAAGTTAATGAAATTGGAGTTAGAGGAAATAAAGAGATACATTGATTACAAAATGTATTAATGTCTTAAGCAAAAATGTAATACAATATAGAGATAAAAGAGAGATGGAGGGCTAGATGTAGGCAATCTCTTGCTTCCATCAGATGTGTGTCAAGGCTGCTGGTGGTGCCATAGAGGGGTGGTGGAGTAGTCTCTCTCGAGATCTATCTCCAGTAAAGCTCCAGTCGTCACTCGGAATGGGTGAAGTAATGAAGAACTCTCAAAAAATATCTTCTTACACTCTCATCTGTGATTACAAGGATCTGCCTTAAGGCAAAAGCTCAGATACCTTGAATTTGGGCTCCAAGGCTCTATTTATAGAGCTCAATCTTCGACAGCATTAATGGTCCCGCTCTGAATCTCTGCCACTAATGGCATGATGGTCCAGCTCTGAACCTTTTCCACTAACGGCAAGGAAAATCCTGGTGGCCCTTCCTTTTGCGCCATAGGATGAAAATTTTGTTATTCATTTTTCCACGTGAAGTTAGGGTGGTTTCTCCTCCTAGTTTTGTACGTATTGGAAAACGGATTATTCTTCATAAAATAGACTGCCTGTGGGTTTCTCGGGCATTCCTCCATTGGATGGCCTTCACCGCAAGTAGCACAACTTGCGGTTGTCTGGTTGATTGCGTTGACTTACCCACTATGTGTTCCTGGGCTACTGATGACGATTCCTTGTATCAAATTCATCATCGCAATCATTTGGTTCTGTAGGGATGCGATGGCCCCATTATTTGTGTCACTGTCTTTGATCCTCAAACTTTGATCACTTTCTTTCAAGTCTTTATGATTTTTAGAAATGCGATCAAGTATATTCTTGGTCTCATCGTATGTCTTATCCAGCAGACCTCTAACTGCTGCCGCATTGGCAGCCATCTGCGATGCAGGGTTCAATCCGTGGTAGAAAATTTCCATTTGTAAGTAATCTGGTAAGCCATTATGCGGGCAATCTCTTACCAGCCTCTTAAACCTCGCTCAGGCGTGAATGAGCAATTCGTCAATATCCTATTCAAAATTAGTGATCAGCTTCCTCCTTCTAGCATTCTCCATCAGGGGAAGTACTTCTTCATGAACTTCTCAACTACTTGTTCCCAAGATGTAATCTCCCTTGGTTCGAGAGAATAAGCCCATTTTCGTGCTTGGTCACACAACGAAAATGGTAACAATGTTAATCAAACTTCCTCAGCGGAGATGTTTGGGAACAAAAATGTGTTGCAGATCTCAATAAAACTCCGGAGTTTGGCGTGTGGATCCTCGCCACATCTACCATCAAATTGTCTAACAGTTTGAATCATCTGCAGCATCACCGATTTCATTTTGAATCCCGATCCGTCAAGAGCTGGCCTCATGATTTTTGGTGAGAAATCATAGAGGTTGGGCGACACATAGTCCCAGATGGGCCTATTGCAATCGTTTGCCAAGAGGATGGGATTCGCCATGATATTATTTGCATTTGATGCTCCATTTTCTGGTTGCTCCACCATGTTTGGATCTTTCTCTTGTTGTTGCTAGCGGCTGTTTCTTCTTCTTCTTCGGAAAGTTCTTTCAATCTCTGGGTCGTAAATAGGCTCAGGATTTTGTCCTTCATTCATACGATGCCCGCTTTTTCCCTTACCTAAAGAGAAGCAGTGCACAGAGATAGAAAGTCTGCAACGAAAATAAAAAAGTTACCGTTAGCACAATGTATTGCCATAGTCCCCGGCAACGATGCCAAAAAACTGGTGCATCCTTAATGCGTTGAAATAATGGTGGAGAATGCGATGGTGGAATATGTGTTGTGCATACAAGTTTTCTTAGCAAGATCCAAGTATAAACCCTACTAACTTGCCTGGTAAGCCCAGGGTCGAACACAGGGACTAAGGAAATAGTATGCGACGGTGATTTCTGATAACTTTGCGGTAACAATAAATCAATGCATTGGTTGGTATGTTGTTTAAGGTATAAAATTTATGCAGTGGAATTGAGAAAAGAGTTAATAATGCGAAAGATACAATGAGTATGCGGAGGGAACGGATTGAAAAGGGATTTAGCTAACACTTCCTAAGATTGCGTTCATGTTATGCGATTATGCTACATACATGAAACAGCAAATCATCTCTCAATGCAAATGCTATGGCTTTTAGTTTTAGAATGCATGTGATGTATGTGATGATGTCTATAGGACTTACGTCTAAGCCTCTATTCTTATCTATGTGATAATGAATGGCACACACATACACAAGGCAACCGCATACTACCATAACCTATTTCTAGGATGCATGCGATGCATGTTGGCAAACAGAGCTTATCTCTAAGTCTCTATCTCTTACTTATGTAGATCTAATCTTGCTTTCTCAAATCTAGATTCTAACCTAGCTCTCTCAAGTCTTAGGTTCTTTCTTTAGACTCTCTCTTGAGTAGCTCTAAAGGGGTGATGGACGCAACATAAGACAAGATGATCGCATACAATGAAGATTCTAGGTCATGTTAGCTAAGTACTTCTCAACCCATTCGAAAGTTTAGTTACTCATACGTAATGTAAAAAAGAGTGAATAGATGTAGAAATGCAGGTTTCATTCTATAAATGAAATAGAAATATAGATTGACAATGTGGAATAAAGATAAGGAGCCTGGTAGCAATTTCTTACTTTCCACGGCTTTTACACTGTTTTTCTCTACTCTGCTCAAAAGATATTCTTGCTTTTGTAAGAGTCGGCCCTCTCTCTGTTTTCCACGCTCCCTGACACTCTCTCGAGTTGACCAGGACGATCTTTCGGCTTCTTCTCTCTTTTCTCGTTTCCACCTTCTGAGTATAAGAAAACTATGAACAAAGGCTAACTATCTTCTATATGGCTCAGTTGGAATGAAAAACTGAACTCCTTTAATGAAGGTAGCCCTCGGTATTTCTAGAGCTTCGAAGAGCTTTTTCTTTCAAATGATTGCACTGATGGGATGTCATTAATTCTCTGTCTGATGCGTCGAATAATTGTCACCGAAAAGTTGAGTGTACTTACTACAGTGTGTCGTTAACGGCTTGTCAACTTAATTCGGAATCGACCGTCATCAGCTTTCTGTCCCATCATGATTTATTAAGCTTTCACCTTTATGCGTCGGCTCTATGCGACCACCTTCTTGAGCAGATTTTCAAGAATGCAAACGATCGCATAGCCTTGCGGTCGCAATCTCTTAATGCGTTCGGACGCTAATTTCCTTGAATCACAATTCTGCCTTGCGCCAACGCATTTTCCTACACAAAATACATATGTTCGCTGCTTTAATGTGATGGATGCATGCGATTGCAATGTTCTAAACTTAATGCTTTTGGACGCAATTTTTGACCACCGCATTCAGACACATCAAGTTGTTTGGACAGGAAGAGGTAAACATTCTTCTTAAAACTAGAAAAGCAGTTTTTAGCAGAAATTTGTAGTATAGAATAATAAAGTAGGGCTTTGCTAGGAATTTTCAAGGATAGAAAGAAATTGCGATGTTAAGTAATGTTGCCTAGGTGGAGCATTCGGAGCAACCAATCGACGCAAAATTTAGGATAGGAATTGAGCAATATTATGGAAATTTCGGGGGTGTGATAACTTGTAGAAATACAAGTTATTTATACTGCTTTATTTAGATATTGCGGCCAAAAGAAAGGAAAGTTGTGTCAATTGTATGGAAATTAGCTAAGAAATGCAAGAATTATAAATTTTCGTCAATATACCCACTGACACATTGTGATGGTAGAAAAGAATATTCAAGTCTGTTTTGCAGGAAATCAAGTCACCGCATGCGTTCATGCTTAAGATAAAAAAGAACAACGATTTATGTCGCATTGCGCCCATCATTCAAGAATGAATAGACGATCAATGCAATGACGACGCATGCGACAATCAATCAAGACTAAGCGATTACCGCAATCTCAGCCGCATGCGGAATAAAAAAACAACACTGCATGTGGACAAACGATCGAAGATGTAAAAGAACAACGCAATTGCAGAGGATCTAGACACGTGTACAGCTGTTCTTTGTGCATTTCTGACGGGATTGATCGCGTAACAGAAGGAATATTCACCTCCACCATTTCCGGAATTGCCATAACAATAAAGTGGGGTCCACACTGCAGAGAGTCAAAACTGAGCCTATAAATAGCCTCTGAAATTCTATTGGAAATTATACTTGATATGGCATATTTTGATATTTGTATATTGAGAGACAGACTGGTCTGAAGAGCCTGATCGGAGAAGATCTTAGGAAGATTTAAGAGACAAGCCGAGAGGTAAGTCTCAGGGAAAATCCTTTATATCCCCACCGTTGAAGCTCTGTACCAAGGTCACTTCTACGAACGAGCAAGCCGCGAGAGGGAAGCTCTTCTCTTCATCCATTTCATACTTCGGCAAACAAATCACCGTCAAGATCTACATTCAAGACGTTGGCACTCTTCTGTATTTGTTTCTATCTCTTTATCATCAATTGTATTCATCTTCTTAGTCTATCATTCACACCATGTATCAGACGCTATATCTATATTTAATTGCTTTCTTTACAGCTTTCATTTACTACTTTTTAAATTGCATTATTTACTGCTTATTAGAATTAGCCTTTAATTCTTTATGTATTTCCATGTCATGTTAATTCCTTTAATTCATATGTATTAGTAGCGAGGTTCTTAAAATTTTTGTGAATGACTAGATGAAACGTTGAACACCGCAAAGTCTTTTCGACTTGCGTTATTGATGAATTAAAAAGATAAAATAAAAATTGGTATGTAAAGCGATGATGGGTGCATTCCATGATAACAGATACACTTTGCGTCCATTACACCCAAATGCATTGTGTTGAGGGGTGTGTTGCGCTCGTATGTGTTCTTTGCCCGACCTTAGCAAAAATGCACTATGTTGAGGTAGTGTTGCGCTGGTAGAAATATCGTGCACCCGTCCTCCAGAAATGCATTGAGTTGAGGGGTGTGTTGCGGGAGTACATACGTTGTTGCCCATCTTAAGCACAAATGTATTTGCGTTAATGGAAGCACGGTGTAATTTTTAATCGTGCACCCGTCTGAATCAAATTCAAAAGATAACTGCAATTCATTATTTTTCTAAGTTTATCTAAATTCTTTGATTCTTTGTACATGCAAAAATTTTGTATTGCTTAATTGTAATTCTTTGTATAATTAGTTAATTTTCAATACAACTAAGTAGCAATTCTTTCAAGTATGCAATAGCCTCTTCTTTATCATCCTTTGTCAATTTTGCGATATTCTTGATCTTTTACTTTGTGTTATTCATTGCGTTGCCATGACGCATAATATGCATACACTTAGGAGCATTTCCCACACCTTGTATTTTCTAACTAACACTTAGTTAATTCGTACTATAGCAATACTTTACCTTTTATCCTTCAAAATTCTGCTCAAACCTTCATTTTGAAATTTTGTCTAACTGTTTGTCTATTCTGTCCAAACAATGCAATGAGAACCTTGCGCATCTCTAAATTTGGGGGTGGGGAAGGTCTGAGTAGATGAGATCAAGTGATACGGTTATTCAGAAAAATGCGTTCATCATCTCAAAAAAAAAATTCATATAAAGTCCAATGTCAGCGCAAGGGAAACCTCAAAAACAATCCCAACCTGATATGAGTTAGGTTATGAAAGGAGCCTGCTCGTAGTTGGATGTTCGTATGACACCCATGGGAGCAAGCCAAAACGAAAGTGGGTTTCCAAGAACAACGCAATATGAAAAGAGAAAAAAATGAGAAAGAAAAATAAAAGAAACAAGAGACAACTCCTCTAAAATTCATGAGTTAAAGTGAGATTGACACACAACCGTAATTGGATGTTCGCATGATACCCATGGGAACAAGCCAAAACGAAGAGTGTAACCATGATTAACAATCTCTAATAAATGACGCAAAGTTTGACCACCGCATTCAGACACATCAAGTTGTTTTGACAAGAAGAGGTAAACATTCTTCTTAAAACTAGAAAAGCATTTTTTAGCAGAAATTTGTAGTATAGAATAATAAAATAGGGCTTTGCTGGGAATTTTCAAGGATAGAAAGAAATTGCGACGTTAAGTAATGTTCTTAAGTGGAGCATTCAGAGCAACCAATCGATGCAAAATTTAGGATAGGAATTGAGCAATATTGCCTTAGTAGAGGATATGCTTGAGGAAAAACATATATCTAAATTTGGGGGTGTGAGAACTTGTAGAAATACAAGTTATTTATACTGCTTTATTTAGATATTGCGGCCAAAAGAAAGGAAAGTTGTGTCAATTGTATGGAAATTAGCTAAGAAAAGGCAAAAAGAATTATAAATTGTCGTCAATACACCCACTGACACCATTGCGATGGTAGAAAAGAATATTTCAAGTCTATTTTGCAGGAAATCAAGTCACCGCATGCGTTCATGGCTTAAGATAAAAATAAACAATGCATCTACGTCGCATTGCGCCCATCATTCAGGAATGAATAGACGATCAACGCAATGACGACGCATGCGACAATCGATCAAGAGCTAAGCAATTACCGTAATCTCAACCACATGCGGTAATATAAAAAACAACACTGCATGCGGACAAACGATCGAAGATGCAAAAGAGCACGCAATTGCAGAGGATTCAGACATGTGTACAGCTGACCGTTGTGCATTTCTGACAGGATTGATCGCGTAACAGAAGAAGTATTCACTCCACCATTTTCGAAATTTCCATAACAATAAAGTGGGGTCCACACTGTAGAGAGTCAAAGCTGAGAGCCTATAAATAGCCTCTGAAATTCTATGAGAAGATATACTTGATATGGGCATATTTTGATATTTGTATATTGAAAGAGAGACTGGTCTGAAGAGCCTGATCGGAGAAGATTTGGGAAGATTTAAGAGACAAGGCCGAGAGGTGAGTCTCAGGGCAAATCCTTTCAATCCCCGCCGTTGAAGCTCTGTACCAAGGTCACTTCTACTGGACGAGCAAGCCTGAGAGGGAAGCTTTTCTCTTCATCCATTCCATACCACGACAAAACAAATCCACCGTCCAGATCTTTGTCAAGACGTTTGGCACTCTTCTGTATTTGTTTCTATCTCTTTATCATCAATTGTATTCATCTTCTTAGTCTATCATTCACACCATGTATCAGACGCTAAATATTAGTATTGAATGTCATGATCATTTCCATCTCCATCTTTCTGTCTATTTCCGTTCATCCGTAGTTCGCTTTCTCCACGATTGTTTCTTAATCCCTTAGTAATTAGCATGAATCTAACAAGTAAATTAATTTATGTTAAGGAAATAAATATGTCTAACTAAAGCATGCTAGACGACATCTTCAACTGTGAGAGCAGAAGTGAAGATGCCATTCCTTCTGTCAAGAGAAGGTTGGAAGAATGCGTTAACTAAAGTGAGAAGTACTTCTAGAGATGGAAGCAACCTTGCGTTCATTACATTTATCCCTGTTCACCACAGAGATGTGGGAACATGGCCAATCACCAAGAGGTGTACGCTAAGGGAAAGCGGAATCGTAGTTATGTCTTTAACGCAATTAATAACTTGCGATGTTTATACTAGTTATCTTTTCTATTTCTGTTTCATACATAAAGACTTGCCACCACATAACACGACCCTTTATATAATCTTCACAGTCAATCTCAAACTCAGTATCATGTATCATGTATCCTGTATCTTGTATCATAATAGCTTAGGTTTACTTTTATTGCACTTTATTTTATTATCGCATCTTTACTTTACTGCATAATTTTACTTTACCGCAACTTTAAATACCTGTATAAACACAACTTTTATTAATTGAAAAACCCCGGTCGCATATATCACAAACGTAACGCAATAACTAAGCAATCCCTGTGTTCGACCTTAGATCACTCCAAGAAACTTACGTTGGAATGATACTTGGTTTCAGCGCAAGGAAACTTGTGACAACGCATAGCATACTACAAACATTCCATTAATAATGCATACATCTAGAAGTAGTGTCGCATAAAGCCTGAATAAGCATAACGCATCATCACATTCCATTTCCATTCCAAGTCAAGAAGTTTATGGCAACATGAGCTTGCATGATTCACATTCATCATTATCCATGTTTGTTCACATGCTTATTTAGACAACACCAAAATCTGCGTACCAAGTTGCAATCATTTTATCTATGCATTGATCATTATCCCTACCTTCGTGTTGGCTTGCCACCACGTGTGTCATGCGAACATCCAATTACGAGTAAGGTCCGATCGCAACATTATGATTTTTTTTTTTGTAGATGCCTAAAATAGCAAGGTTGAAAATGAATACCGTACCCCCAAATTTAAAGGCAACAATGTCCTCATTACTGAAAGATTGAAATAATTCATGTGATGCTCTTAGGAAGTTTCGTAAAAGTCAGTTTGAAAGAAAGCTGGTGGACCACTAACTTCTAGAAATATTTCATGAGTTAACTGTACTAAAATTAAGTTTGACTCTAGTACATGTGAAAAAAATAGAGGCATGCGTTTCATCATTGAAATCATAATCGGCAAAGAGAAATAATGCGGTGACTTACTAAATTAATCAATGTTAAATGATTGTGCCAAATAAAGAGGATGAGATGATAAAATTATCAAAGTTAAAATGATATGCGATAGAGCAAAATTTGGAATAAACAAAGTCAAGGAAAGATACATAATGCGTTATTTTATGATGTGGAGTTATGGATGAAATGCGATGATAAAAATGCGTTGAGCACTCATGTTTTCTCATTGGAATCCAAGTGTAAACCCCACTAAGTTTCCTGATAAGTCCAGGGTCGAACTAAGGGACTTGGGAAAACAGATTGCAGTGGTAATTTTTAGCAAAACCTTGCGGTAACCGGTAACTCAAATAGTTGTTGGTTTTGTTTGTTGCGGTAATGAAATAAATAAATGCGGCGGATTTGAGAAAAGTTTGATTGTGTGATAGATGCATTGAGTATGTGGATGAACGAGTTGAGAAGGTCTTTAGCTAGCGTTACTTGGCAATGCATCAAACTATGCGATCATGTTACACCCATGCACAGCAAGTCATTTTCCAATGCAAATGCGGTGCTCCTAAGTCTAAGACGCATATGTTGAATGCAAAAGTGTCCATAGAGTTTATTCCTAAGTCTCTACTCTTTTCCTATGCGATGATGCAAGATGCACAAAGGCCAGGTGACCACACACAATCATATCCTATCTCTAGGATGCATGCGATGCGTTAATAGCAAACAGTGCTTATTCTAAGCTCCTATCTCTTGATTATACATTCTAATTCTCTCCCGAGCCTAGATTCTAAGCTGACTTTTCCAAGCCTAGATCCTATCCTTAGACTACCCTCCCGATTATCTCTAATGGATGAATGAGGCATACATAATACAAGATGATCGCATAGAATAAATATCCCCAGTTAAGCTAGCTAAGTGTTTCTCAACCTATTCAACAGATTTAGCTACTCATGCATAAATAGCAGAGAGTGAACAAATATAGAGAAGTAAATTCCATTTTTATAAATGAGTTTGAATACAAAATAGCAATGGAAGATAAGGTAAAGTGCCTGGTAGCAATCCCTTGCTGACCGAGGCTTTTACACTGGCAATCTCTATTCGATTCGAAAGATAGTCCTGCTTTCATAAGAGCTGGCCCTCTCCCTAATCTTGAAGCTTCCAGCGCTCTCCCAAGCTCACCAGAACGATCTATCGGCACAACCTCCTTCTCTCGCTTTCGCCTTAAGGTAAAATAAAATCTAAGTACAGGGCTAAACTATGAACAGAACTTGTGAACTCATGAGCAACTGAACTTGTTAACCCTTTTTCTGAAGGATGCCTTCGGTATTTATAGAGCTTCTGGGGTGAAAGGCGGCTTCTCTCTTATGATTGCACAGATGGGATGGCTTTAATTCTCTGACTGATGTGTCGAATATTTGTCACCGAAAAACTGAGTGTACTTGTTATCGTTAGAGGCTTGTCAACTTAATTCGAATTCGACCGTCATCAGCTTTTTGTCCCATCGTGATTAATTATGCCTTTCACCTAGATGCGCCCACCAAGTTGCGTCGGATCTATGTGGAAATCCTTCTTGAGCAGATGTTTGCGAGCACAAATCACCGCAAAGCCTTGTGGTAATGCTGCGCTCGTCCGTTGATTTCTTATGATCGCACTTTTTGCCTCGCGTCAACGCATATTCTGCATAAAAACACAAAAGTTATCTATTTCTATGTGATGAACGCATGTGACCGCAATGTTATAAACTTAATGCTTTTTGGACGAAATCTAACATATTTCATCAACGCAAACCCTCATTTTTTAATAACTTAGCAATGTAATAACGTGCATTTCTGCCCGTTATCACACCCCCAAATTTAAAGAATGCTTGTCCTCAAGCATAAGCTAAAGATTTCCTTTAGCAAGTCGACCACAATTCTCTTTTCCTAGATTTCTCAAGGATACTTCATTCAAATCCTATACATCAAAATTTCCTTAAGTCTTATTCAAGTCTCCTCTAAAAATATTTCTAAGACCTAGGGACCGCAAGTTTAACCTTCAAAAGGACTTTACTAAATTCCGGTACATCGCATGATTTATTTCAAAAAGAAAACTTTTCCACCGGGGTGTCAAATGATTTTTATCCTTGCATATTTCTTGACATTCTTATTTTTTCTCTAACTTTGCACTGATCCAAGTGCCTTGTCTTCGTTTTGGCTTGCCTCCACGTGTGTCATGCGAACATCCAACCATGAGCAATACGCTCTTTCTCAGACTAAACTCATACCTACTTGGCAGCAGAGTTGCGGTCATTTATTTATGCATTGATCCTGGCGACTTACTTTCGTTTTGGCTTGTCCCCACGTGTGTCATGCGAACATCCAACTACGAGTAAGTGCCTTTCACAACTTAACTCTTATCAACATGGATTTTCCTATTGCGTTTGACAGTGGAGTTGTTGTTGTTTTTTTTTTTTTTTTTATAGAGTAGCAAGGTCGAAAATAAATACCTCACCCCCAAATTTAAAATGTGACAATGTCCCCATTGCCAAAAGATTGAAAGAAGTCATGCGATGTTCTTAGGAAGCTACGTAAAGACAGTTTGAAAGAAAGCTAGCAGTACTCTAACTTCTAGAAATATTTCATGAGGTGACTTTTCTAAGATTAAGTTGATTCTATTATATATGAGAAAAGATAGAAGCATGTGTTTCATCATTGAAATCATAATTGGCAAAGAACTCATGCGGTGACTTACTAAATTTATCAATGTTAAATGATTACGGTAATCAAAGAGGATGTGGTGATAAAACTTTCAAAATCAAAATACGATACGATAGTGCAAAATTTGAAATAAAGTCAAGGAAGAATACAACCCCCAAATTTGCGTTGTCGCTCGCATTGTTTGTTGACGCATCCTGCTTTGTGGCGATCTTCTATCTTTTGGATTGCGGTGACGATGTGAAATTTCGTCTTCGTATAGTGCCTCCGCAATTGTGTGCCTTGATCGTTTGCAAAGAAACATCGAGAGGGTCAAATGATAAAAAAAAAAGTTAACAAAATTTTTCACTTTTTTTTTGTAGAAGAAGTAATAACTAAAATGCAAATAGATAAATGATGATTAAACTGTCGAAGAAATGAGAGTTCAAGAACTGAACAAAGGATACTCCAAAAGGCTTATGCCCTAGATGATGTTGCTTGCCAGTGTAGGGGCCACTCTATTTTTCTCTATTGCGGGTTTTTCAGGTCCATAGAGGTCTTTTCTTGCTGAAAATCACCCCCGCAATATGCCTTAACTCGCTGCCCATTAACCTTAAATGTACGGCTCCCGTCCTCAGTGATTAGCTCCACTGCACCATGTTGGAATATTTCTTTAATGATGTAGGGTCTAGACCAGCGCGATTTTAACTTGCCAAGAAAGAGCTGTAGCCGTGAATTAAAGAGCAAGACCTTTTGTCCCACATGGAGATTTTTACCACATATGTGTTTGTCGTGCCAGCGCTTTGCGCGCTCTTTGTAGATCTTTGCATTCTCATATGCGTTAATCCTCCATTCCTCCAGCTCGACTAGTTGAAGTTTTCTCGCTTCTCCTACTTTCTCCAAGTTAAAGTTTAGCTTTTTCACCACCCACAGTGATTTGTATTCTAGCTCCAGAGGCAAATGACATGCCTTACCAAATACCAACGCATCTGGGGACATACCTATGGATGTTTTAAATGCAGTTCGGTATGCTCACAACGCATCATCGAGCTTTGTTGCCCAATCCTTTCGTGAAGGCCTTACCACCTTCACAAGTATCAGCTTGATCTCACGATTGGACACCTTGGCCTGACCATTCGTCTGCGGATGGTATGCGGTAGCCACTTTGTAGAGAATGTTATATTTGCGTAGTAGCTCCTTGATAATATGATTGACAAAGTGAGACCCTTCATCACTTATTATGGACGTGAAGTGCCAAAATAAGAGAAAATGTTTTTCTTCAGGATTGAGAGACCACCGCCGCATCGCTTGCGGTGCTTGCCACTGCCTCTACCAAGTTGGATACATAGTCGACGGCTAACAAAATATAATTTTTACCATTTGAGGGAGGGAATGGTCCCATGAAGTCGATACCTCACATGTCGAACAACTCAAGCTCCAATATGATGTTCATCGGCATTGCATGTTTCCATGAAATGTTACCTGTGTGTTGGCACCGATCACACTTCATCGCGTAGTCAGCTGCATCCTTAAACAATGTTGGCTAAAAGAATCCACTCTATAAAACCTTGGTTGCGGAGCGCTGTCCTCCAAAGTGCACACCATATGGTGAGTCGTGACATTACGATAATATGCGTTGTTGAGCAGCATTTGGTACACAAAGTCGCAGAATTTGGTTTGCCCCCTTTTTATACAGATTCGGCTCATCTCAATAATAATATTTGCATTCATGTTTGAACTTCCTCTATTGGTGGTAGGTATAATCTTCAGGAAATTGCTCGCAAACCAGATAGTTGACTATGTTAGCATACCACGGTAGTTCTTCAATCTGAAACAACTGCTCATCTGGAAACACTGCGCTCACTTCTNGGTAGTTCTTCAATCTGAAACAACTGCTCATCTGGAAACACTGCGCTCACTTCTGACTCCTTGCGGTCAACCTCAGGATTCTCCAATCTGGATAAATGATCCGCAACTTGGTTCTCCATTCCTTTGCAGTTAACTATTTCCATATCGAACTATTGAAGGGGGAGAACCCATCTAATCAGCCTCGGCTTTGCGTCCTTCTTTGTCATTAGATATTTTATCGTCGAGTGGTTAGTATGGATGAGCACTTTCGTTCCCAGCAGATATGCTCTGAACTTTTCTAATGCAAATATTACCAGCAACAGCTCTTTTTCTATGGTGGTGTAGTTAGTCTGAGCAGGGTTTAACGTCTTACTTGCATATACGATGGGATGCAAGATTGATTTTCTCTTTTTGTTCTAGTACTGCTCCCATCACATACCCGCTTGCATCGCACATTATTTCAAAAGGAAGTGTCCAATCTAGTGCGATCAAAATGGGTGCAGTCGTCAATGCGTTCTTTAAAATCATGAATGCATTCCGGCAATTATCATCAAAGTCAAATTTCCTATCAGCTTCTAAAAATGCACTCAGTAGTCATGCTATTTTTGAGAAATCCTTGACAAAACGTCTATAGAATCCGGCATGCCCCAAGAAACTCCTTACAGCCTTTACATCTGTTGGAGATGGGAGTTTTTCAATTGCTTCTATTTTTTCTTTATCCACATCCCGTCCCGCGATACCTTGTGCCCCAACACGATGCCCTCCTTTACCATAAAATGGCATTTTTCCCAATTAAGAACGAGATTTGTCTCCTTGCATCTTTTCAGTATCTTCTCCAGGTTGGCCAGACAGACTTCATAGGTGTGCCCATAGACAGAGAAGTCGTCCATAAATATTTCGACGGAGTCCTCAAGATATTCTGAAAAGATGGCCATCATGCACCTTTGGAACGTGCTTGGTGCATTACAGAGGCCGAACGACATGCAGCGAAAAGTAAAGGTCCCATATGGGCAGGTGAATGTGGCCTTGTCCTGGTCTTCTAGAGTAATCATAATCTGGTTATACTCGGCATAGCCATCTAGAAAGTAGTAAAAGTCATTTTCGGCTAGACGATCTAGCATTTAGTCAAAGAACAGTAGAGGGAAATGATCTTTCTTTGTTGCCGCATTCAGCTTGCGATAGTCCATGCAAATACGCCACCCGATGACGGTCCTTTGTGGTATCAGTTCATTATTTTCATTTGAGACTACCGTCATGCCACCCTTTTTTGGCACACACACACGGGGCTGACCCACGTGCTATCTGCTATCAGATAAATAATGCTTGCATCTAACCATTTAATGATCTCCTTTTTAACGACCTCTTTCATCGCAGGGTTAAGTCTGTGCTAATGCTCGATCGTTGCTTTGTGGTCTTCTTCGAGACAAATTCGATGTATGCAGTAGGTTGGGCTAATTCCTCGAATGTCGGCGAGCATTCAACCAATTGCTCGCACATGTTTCCTCAGAATGCTCATCAACGCATTCTTCTGGTCTTTGTTAAATTTGGAGGAAATAATTACTGTCAGCTTCTCATTCTGCTCCAAAAATGCGTACTTTAAGTGATTCGGCAGGGTCTTCAATTCCAGTATTGGTGGTTCTACTAAGGACGGATGCATTGTTTTTCTTTCTTCTTTTTCTATTGGCTTCTCTTCTTGGGTTGCGATCATCTCAACTTCCTTGTTTGTTTGTTTGTTTTTTTATGATCGTATTACATGTAGCAATGGATGCGCTTGCATCCTCTTCTTCATTCTCTATGTCAATTTTTTCTTCTTCAGTCAAATTCTGGTCGTCGTCAGAGTCATGCAGGTCTTCTTCGTCAGGAAACTTCCTGGCACAGATTATGTTGAACTTGAGCTTCTGTCCATTTATGCTCAAAGTGATCTCCCCTTTATGCACATCAATCTGGGCATGACCTGTTGATAAAAATGGTCGCCCCAAGATGATGGGCACATCTTTGTCGGCTTCGTAATCTAAGATGATGAAGTCGGCTAGTAGAATAAATTTTTCGATGGTGAGATCCATCATCAACTTTCTATCCTATCGTGATTAATTATGCATTTCACCCAGATGCGCCCACCAAGTTGCGCCGGCACTATGCGGCAATCCTTCTTGAGCAGATGTTTCCAAGCACAAATCACCGCAAAGCCTTGCGGTAATGCTGCGCTCGTCCATTGATTTCTTGTGATCACGCTTTTTGCCTTGCGTCAACGCATATTCTGCATGAAAACACAAAAGTTAACTGTTTCTATGCGATGAACGCATCGCAATATTATAAACTTAATGCTTTTTGGACGCAATCTAACATATTTCATCAATGCAAACCCTCATTGTTTAATAACTTAGCAATGTAATAACGTGCATTTTTGCCCGTTATCAATACAATCCCCAAATTTGCTCTGTCGCCCGCATTATTTGTGAACGCATCCTTCTTTGCGGCAAACTGCTCTCTTCGATTGCAGTGTCAGAATAAGCTAGTTGCGTCTTTTGTGTATCTCCTCTGCAATCGTTCACCATGATCGTTGCAAAGAAAACATCGAAAGGATCAAATAAAAAACAAAGTTAACAATTTTTTTTAGAAATGCAATAGATAACGAAATGATAATAACTATAAGGAGATAGAAATAAGTTCATGAATTGAAGGTTTCAACGGATACTTCACAAAAATTGCATCCCTGATGAATTTGAATCGCATGATTGTGCAGGGACCGCCCACTTCTTTTCAGTCAGAGTTCCTCAGGTGTATGGAGGTGACATTGTGATGCAAGTCTTCTCCACGATATATTTTGACTCTTTGCCCGTTGACTTTGAATGTGTTGGTCCCATCTTCATTTGATAACTCAACCGTGCCATGCGGGAATACCTATCTGATTATGAAGGGTCCAAACCAACGTGACTTTAATTTCCCAGAAAAAAGTCATAGCCATGAATTGAATAATAGGACCTTTTGTCCGACTTAGAGATTCTTTTCGCATAATTTTTTGACATGCCAGTGCTTTGCGCACTCCTTGTAGATTTTTGTATTCTTGTATGCGTGAGTTCTCCATTCCTCAAGCTCAACCAATTGAAGCTTTCTTGCTTCCCCTGCGGCCTTTAAGTCAAAGTTTAGCTTTTTCACTGCCCACAGTACTTTATGCTTCAGCTCAAGCGGTAAATGGCATGCCTTTTCAAACACCAGTGCATACGGGGATATGCCTATAGGTATCTTATAGGCGGTCCTGTATGCACACAAGGCATCGTCCAGCTTCGTTGCCCAATCTTTTCGTGAAGGCTTTACCACCTTCTCTAATATCAACTTGATTTCTCTGTTGGACACTTCGACTTGACCATTTGTTTGTGGATGGTATGCGGTGGCCACATTATGGAGGATATTATATTTGAGCAGCAAATTGTTAATGATGTGATTAACAAAGTGGGAGCCTTCATCACTTATGATGGCACGTGGTGTGCCAAAACAAGTGAAGATATTTTTCTTCAAGAACTTGGAGACTACCGCCGCATTGCTTGCAGTGCACGATACCGCTTCTACCCATTTGGAGATGTAGTCGACGGCCAATAGAATGTATTTGTGACCATTTGATGGTGGAAATGGTCCCATGAAGTCTGTGCCCAGACGTCGAACAGTTCCAATTCTAAGATGATGTTCATGGGCACTGCATGCTTCCATGAAATATTTCCCGTGCTTTGGCACTTGTCACATTTCATAGCAAAGTCTCTTGCGTCCTTAAATAATGTTGGCCAAAAATAGCCACTTTGTAACACTTTCGCTACTGTCCGTTGGCCTCCAAAGTGTCCTCCATATGGCAAGCCATGGCATTGTGATAATATGCATTGGTGAGCAGTATATGGTACGCATAGGTGCAAAATCTAGTCTGATCACCTCTTATAGAGATTTGGCTCATCCCAATAATATAATTTGCATTCATGTTTGAGCCGCCTCTTCTGGTGGGTTGTATAGTCTTCAGGAAATTGTCTGCAAACCAGAAAATTGACCACGTCCGCATACCATGGTAATTCTTCAATTTTAAATAGCTGCTCGTCTGGAAAAGTTACGTTCACCTCTGACTGGTTGCGGTCAACTTCAGGATTTTCTAATCTAGATAAATGGTCTGCAACCTAGTTCTCCGTCCCCTTACGATCAATGATCTCCATATTGAATTCTTGGAGGAGGAGAACCCATCTAATCAATCTCGGCTTCGCATCTTTCTCTGTCATCAAGTATTTTATCGCCGAGTTGTCAGTGTGAATGATTACTTTAGTCCCCAGCAAATAAGCTCTAAAGTTTTCCAACGCAAATATCACCGCAAGCAATTCTTTTTCTGTGGTAATGTAATTTGTTTGAGCAGGGTTCAAGGTTTTACTTGCATATGCGATGGGGTGTAGCATTGTTTTCTTCTTTTGTGCCAGCATTGCTCTTATCGCATAATCGCTTGCATCACACATTAATTCAAAAGGTTGTGTCCAGTCTGGTGCGATCAACACAGGTGTGGTTGTTAATGTTCTTCAATATCTCGAATGCGTTAAGCCATTGGTCATCAAAGTCAAACTTTCTTTCTGCCTCCAGTAACGCACTCAGTGATCGTGCAATCTTTGAAAAGTCTTTCGCAAAACGTCTATAAAAGCCAACATGTCCTAAGAAGCTCCTGACAGCCTTCACATTCGCTGGAGGTGGAAGCTTTTCAATCTTTTCAATCTTCACCTTGTCCACCTCCAGCCCATCCTTGGAGACTTTGTGCCCAAGCATAATACCATCTTTCACCATGAAGTGGCATTTCTCCTAGTTTAGCACGAGGTTCGTCTCTTCACATCTTTTCAATATCTTCTCCAGATTGTTGAGACAGACTTCGCATGTTTGCCCATACACCGAGAAGTCGTCCATGAAAATTTCCACAGAATCTTCAAGATATTCAGAAAAGATGGCCATCATACAACTCCGTAAAGTGCTCGGCGCATTGCATAGGCCGAACGGCATGCGTCGAAACAAAAATGTTCTATACGGGTAGGTGAATGTGGTTTTCTCTTGATCTTCGGGAGTAATCATTATTTGGTTATAGCCGGCATATCCATCCAAGAAGCAGTAGAAATCATTTCCAGCTAGGCGGTCTAGCATCTGGTCGATAAAAGGCAAAGGGAAATGATCCTTCTTTGTCGCCGCATTTAGGTTGCGGTAGTTCATGCAAATCCGCCATCCAGTGACAATCCTCATTGGTATCAGCTAGTTATTTACATTGGGGATTACCGTCATCCCTCCTTTCTTCGACACACATTGTACAAGGCTGACCCACGTGTTGTCGGCTAAGATAGATAATTCCCACGTCCAACCACTTGATTATTTCTTTCTTCACGACCTCCTTCATCGCATGGTTGAGTCTACATTGATGTTCGATCGATCCTTTCTAATTGTCCTCGAGACGAATCCTATGCATGCAGTATGCGGGGCTGATTTCTCTAATGTCTGCGAGTGTCTAGCCAATTTTTTTTATGTACTTTCTCAGGATGCTCAGCAGCACATTCTCTTGATCTTCATTAAGTGCAGAGGAAATTATTACAGGTAGCTTTTCATTCTGCCCCAGAAACGCATACTTTAGGTGGTTTGGAAGGGTCTTCAGCTCTATTGTTGGTGGTTGTTCAAAGGATGGTTTTGTTGTTTTTCTTTCTTCACTCATTGTCAGCTTGTTTTCTTTAGATGCGATCATCTCATCTTCTTTGGTTGTTTTTTCTGTGATTGCATTGCAGGCTACTATGGATGCGGTCGCATCTTCATCTTCATTTTCATCTTCAGACTTTTCTTCTTCATTCAAACTTGGTTCATCGTCGGATTCATTGAGGTCTTCTTCTTTAGGATATTTCATGGCTCTGATAATATAAACCTAAGCTTCTGTCCATTCACGCTCAGTGTGATCTCTCCTTTGGACACATCTATCTGAGTTTGACCAGTGGATAAAAATGGTCATCCCAGGATGATGGGTACATTCTTGTCCACTTCGTAGTCCAGGATGATGAAGTCTGCCAGTAATATAAATTTTTCGAATGTAACTAGAACATACTTTACCTTCCCTTCTGGATGCACAAGGGATCTATCAGCTAAATGGAGAGTCACCATCATGGGCGCCAGCTGCCCCACATTCAGCTGCTTGAAAAATGAAAGGGGCATCAAGTTGATGTTGGCCCCGAGATCGCAAAGCGCTTGACCGATGTATAACCCTCCAATAGAGCAGGGTATGGTGAAACTTCCAGGGTCGCGCATTTTCGGTGGAATATTAATTTTGAACTTTGCGCCAATGCCACCATTGCGAACTTACCTGTGCTTCTTTTCTTTTCACCATATCCTTCAGAATCTTCGCATATTTCGGAATTTGTTCAATTTTCTCAGTGAATGGAATGTTAATATGCAACTGTTTTAACATGTCCATGAAGCGTTGATACTGTACCTCATCGTTTTTCTTCTCTTTGAGTCTCTGGAGGAATGGTGGTAGTTATATTTTCATGGTTCCCTATTCTTTCAACTTTGAAGTGGATGCAATCTCTGATTCCATCACCTCATTTTCTTCTGTTTCTCCTCGAGTCAACGAAATCTCCGTTCCATCACAATTGGAGCAGTCCGGCTAGGTGATGACATGCAGAAATGCATGTCATCTTAGGCCTTTTTACTTAGAATTATAAGGGCTATTAAGCAGAATATGCGGCAATTATGTTAGGAATTCACGAGAAATTGAGCTTGCGGCGTTCAGCACAAAGAATCTCAACTAACCCAATATTATGCGTTATTATGCATTTAATGTTCTATTTTTTGTAGCTAACGCAGGAAGTGGACGCAAACGCGGAAATCGGACCACCGCATAGACAACCACATGCAAAGAAACTCTCCATCGCAAAGGCGAATGCGTTCGATCAACGTATGGATGTTACGGTAATCAATCGCATGCGTCCATCGCATGGGAGTTGCGCTCGTCAAGCGATTGCAGTCATCGTATAGAGTTGCGATATTAAGTGAATGCGGTCACTGAATGATTGTGGCTACACGATAACGCATGAAAGGGATCAACGCAAGGTTAGTGGAATGAACGCATCAATGCATCTACGTTGGGAAAATCAAAAGATGATGTTGACATTTCACCTACCACGCCGGTGGCAGCAGAGGTTCAAGAGAAGACTAAACGCGCCGAATGTCAAAATCAAAGCAGTCCATTAATGTTGTTGGTAATCCAGGCTCTATATAAAGAAGCTGATGAGCAGAATTTCTACTTGTCCAGGGTTTTCGCCCAAGGTTGGATCCAAGGTTTTTGCCTAAGGTTCGCCTAGGGCGGATCCTTGTGGTTCAAAAAATGCATAAGAAGATGCTTGAGAGTTCTTCACCTCCTTCATCCATTCCGAGTGACGACCGGAGCTAGATCTCGAGAGAGTCAACTCCACCGCCCATCGATGGGACCACCGACAGCCTTGACACACATCTGCTGGAAGTAAGTCTTTGCTTCCAGCCGGTCATTTCATTTTCCTTTCTTTTCTTATATTGTATTGTATGACATTTTGTGATTAAGGAATTAATACATTTTGTTTTCAATACATTTCTATGTTTCCTTTGATTCCATCTCCATCTTCTTTACTTAGCACCTTTAACCTTCATTGCATTACTTAGTGAGATTGCTTGAGTATCGTATACTTAGTCATGTGGATTAGGGATATGAAGCATGTAGCAAACTACCGAGAGGTGTGCATTGCGTGAGTGTGTGAGTAAACCTTATTTGCTTAGTGTGAAGCTGTAGCAAAGCCTGTCTATAGGCCAATGCAATGCTTGTCTATGAGTAAAGTCAGCAACAACCAACTGTCCGGGAGGGTAAGTGGTTGGTCGCATTAAGCAATGTATGCATTGTTCACTAGAGATAGGAATAATCTTATGTCAGCAAAGTTCATGCGGTTACCTTTCCCTATGAGCGCATCATTCATCATTTAGGCATACCTAGAAGAGTAGTCTAAAATCCAAATCTAAGACTCGAGAGAGCGGATTGGAACGCATAGGCAAGAATGGGGAACTTAGGAATAAGCTTCGTTTGCTATCATATAGCGTATGCACCCTACGGAGAGGATATTGCATGCGTCCAGAAAGTAGGATATGGTGGTTGTATACGGTCATCTCGACACTTATGCATACCCATTGCATACGTCCTAGAGTTAGGCTCAAGTGTGTGTAGCATGATCACATGGCTTGCATTGATTGAGGTTGCCCTTGTGGTCACTTTTAAGTATTGCAATGAAACCATCTCCGCATTTTATCTATTTTTCCCATTCATTTGTTTCATGTCAAGAGTTTTCGTATCTCTACCTCTCATGCATATTCTCATTGCGTTGTCTGTTAGCTAGGAGTAGGAGTAGTGTTAGTGTAGAAACCTCTCATCCATTCTTTTATTCAACCGCCACATGCACATTGCCGCATTCAGCCAGCTACAAGTCCCTGTGTTCGACCTCGGATCACCCGAGAAACTTGCATTCGGGTTATACTTGGCGTGAGCGCAAGAAAACTTGTGATAGGATGCATGGTCATCGCATACATTTGTTAATGCATATTCATTCCAATGCATGACCATCGACGCATGACTATCAACACATACCTTAAGAACATGCATTGCAAATTACGTCTAAGGGATTTTAGTTGTCGTGTATATTGACATCTAATTTCCCATCACCACTAGGCTTCTTCTTCTCCTCTACCACAGTCTTTTCACTTCACAACGTCACAACTTAACATTGCTCTTTTCCCGTACCCTCTGGGTTGCGCAGAAATTCTGTTGAACTCGGCAGTGCCCCCTGTGATCTATTCTTGAGTTCGCCCGCAATCTGTCCTATCTGAATCTCAAGATTGCGAATGGGCGTCGCTTGATTCTAAAGCACTATTTCATTTTTTTCAATATATTGCTTCAGTAGACTCTCCAAAGATGAAGATTGCAGTGCTTGTGAACTGCTGGCTCGATTTTGCGATTGACCATTTGTTCGCAGGAAAAATCCTGGTGGCCCTTCCTTTTGCACCACGAGTTGAAAAATTTGTTGTTGATTTTCCACGCAAAGTTAGGGTGGTTTCTCCACCCAGAGTTGTACGTATTAAAAAATGGATTATTCTTCACAAAATAGATTGACTGTGGGTTTCTCGGGCATTCCTCTATTGGATGGCCTTCACCGCAAGTAGCACAACTTGCACTTGTCTGGTTGATTGCGTTGACTTGCCCACTATGCGTTTCTGGGCTACTGATTGCGATTCCTTGTATCAAATTCATCATTGATTTCATTTAGTTATGTAGGGATGCGATGGCCCCATTATTTGCGTCACTATCTTTAATCCTCAATCTATGATCGCTCTCTCTAGTCTTCATGATTTTTAGAATTGAGATCAAGTATATTCTTGGCCTCATCATATGTCTTATCCAGCAGACCTCCAGCTGTTGCCGCATTGGCAGCCGTTTATGATGCAGGGTTCAATCTGTGTTAGAAAATTTCAATTTGTAAGCAATTTGGTTAGCCATTATGCAGGCAATTTTTTACCAGCCTCTTAAACCTCGACCAGGCGTCACTGAGCAATTCATCAATATCCTGTTCTAAATTAGTTATCAGCTTCCTCCTTCTAGCGTTCTCTGTCGGGGGGAAGTATTTCTTCATAAACTTCTCAACTACTTGTTCCTAAGATGTAATCTCCCCTGGTTCGAGAGAATAAGCCCATTTTCGTGCTTGGTCACACAACGAAAAGGGGAACAATGTTAATCGAACCTCCTCAGCGGAGATGTTTGGGAACACAAACATGTTGCAGATCTCAATAAAACTCCAGAGATGGGCGTGCGGATCCTCGCCACGCCTACTGTCAAACTGTTCGGCAATTTGAATCATCTGCAGCATCATCGGTTTCATTTCGAATCTCGATCCGTCAAGAGCTTGCCTCATGATTCCTGGTGAGAAATCATAGAGGTTGGGCAATGCATAGTCCCAGATGGGCCTATTGCGATCGTTCGCCAAGAGGATGGGATTCGCCATGATATTATTTGCATTTGGTTCTCCATTTTTTGGTTGCTCCGCCATGTTTATATCTTTCTCTTGTTATCACTGGTGGTTGTTTCTTCTTATTCTTTAGAAAGTTCTCTCAATCTCTAGGTCGTAAACGGGCCCAAGATTTTGTCCTTCGCTCATACGATTCCCGCTTCTTCCCTTACCTAAGGAGAAGCAGTGCACAGAGATAGAGTCTACAATGAAAATAAAAAAGCTAACGTTAATACAATGTATTGCCATAGTCCCCGGCAACGACGCCAAAAACTTGGTTCATCCTTAATGCGATGAAATAATGGTGTAGAATGCGATGGTGGAATATGCGTTATGCATGCAAGTTTTCTTAACAAGATCCAAGTATAAACCCTACTATGTTGCCTGGTAAGCCCAGGGTCAAACACAGGGACTAAGGAAACAGTATGCAACGGTGATTTCTGATAACTTTGCGGTAACAATAAATCAATGCGTTGGTTGGTATGTTGATTAAGGTATAAAATTTATGCAGTGGAATTGAGAAAAGAGTTAATAATGCAAAAGATACAATGAGTATGCAGAGGGAACGGGTTGAGAAGGGATTTAGCTAACACTTCCTAAGATTGCGTTCATGTTATGCGATTATGCTACATACATACAACAACAAATCATCTCTCAATGCAAATGCTATGGCTTTTAGTTTTAGAACACATGCGATGTATGTGATGATGTCTATAGGACTTACGTCTAAGCCTCTATTCTTGTCTATGCGATGATGAATGGCATACATATATACAAGGCAACCGCATACTACCATAACCTATTTCTAGGATGCATGCGATGCATGTTGGCAAATAGAGCTTATCTCTAAGTCTCTATCTCTTGCTTATGCAGATCTAATCTTGCTTTCTCAAGTCTAGATTCTAACCTAGCTCTCTCAAGTCTTAGGTTCTTTCTTTAGACTCTCTCTCGAGTAGCTCGAAAGGGATTATAGACGCAACATAAGACAAGATGATTGCATGCAATGAAGATCCTAGGTCATGTTAGCTAAGTACTTCTCAACCCATTCGAAATTTTAGTTACTCATGCGTAATGTAAAGAGAGTGAACAGATGTAGAAATGCAAGTTCCATTCTATAAATGAAATCGAAATATAGAATGATAATGTGGAATAAAGATAAGGAGCTTGGTAGAAATTTCTTGCTTCCCACGGCTTTTACACTGTTTTTCTCTACTCTACTCAAAAGATATTCTTGCTTTTGCAAGAGTCGCCCTCTCTCTGTTTTCTACGCTCCCTGGCACTATCTCGAGCTAACCAGGACGATCTTCCAGTGTCTTCTCTCTTTTCTCGCTTCTGCCTTCTGAGTATAAGGAAACTATGAACAAAGGCTAACTAACTTCTATATGGCTCAACTGGAATGAAAAACCGAACTTCTTTAACAAAGGTGGCCCTCGGTATTTATTGAGCTTCAGAGTGAAGAGCTTTTTCTCTCACATGATTGCACTGATGGGATGTCATTAATTCTCTGTCTGATGCGCTGAATAATTGTCACCAAAAAGTTGAGTGTACTTGCTATATTGTGTCGTTAACGGCTTGTCAACTTAATTCGGAATCGACCGTCATCGGCTTTCTGTCCCATCATGATTTATTAAGCTTTCACCTTGTTGTGCCAGCTCTATGTGGCCATCTTCTTGAGCATATTTTCACGAACACAAACTATTGCATAGCCTTGCAGTCGCAATCTCTTAATTTGCTTGGACACTAATTTCCTTGGATTGCAATTCCGCCTTATGCCAACGCATTTTTCTACATAAAATACATAAGTTAGCTGCTTTATGCGATGAACGCATGCGATCGCAATGTTCTAAACTTAATGCTTTTGGACACAATTTTATATATTTTTACCATCGCAATCCTTCATTGTTTTATATCTTTGCACTGTAATAACATGCATTTCTGCCTGTTATTATAGAGCAGCAGTAGAGAAGTCTTTTAGGAATTGATCACTACCTGAAAGGAAAACATTTGAAAACATGAGCTAGAAGCCTAGTGTAAAACCCGAACCCTAATTACTTTAAGTAAGAGTAAGTAATGTGATATCTTCTAATGAGCTAAGCCATGTCTTATGAAGGGAAGAAGATGTAAGCAACAAGAAATAGGCTCTTGGGTAGCTAAGTGTAAAATAGGATAAAACTCGGCTAGGCTAAGGAAGGTCATGTTTGATGGTGGAATGCATAATAAGCATATGAATGAGACCATGCCATCTAATGAGGTATGGTGCTGAAGTAATATTGTGAGTGAAGTTAGCAAAAGGTAATTTGCTAAATCCTAGCCCTTCATCACCAATAGTGGGCCAGGTGGTACAAGGAGGGTTCATGCTGGATTTTGGGCTGTAATATAAGCAAGAAGGTCGAGTTAAATGGGTCGGTTTAGACAAACTACTTAGGCTATTTGTGTAATTCTAGTGGTATTCGAAAGCTCTGTGTGTCTATTTTCTATGGCTGGCCTGTTGGAAGGAAAACTCATCGGAATAAGGACGGAGGTGCAAAATAAAGATGAAGGGTTTGTTTCTCGGGTGAATCTAGGCCAATAGTGAAGAATTGAAGCTCCATGACGAATTACGAAGTGTTTTGAGCTAAACATTAGAGGAAATATTAACTCAGTTATAAACAACCTTGTAGAATAAAACTTTTTAAAATGAGGCCTGGAAATCGAGTTATATAATTTTGAACTTTGAACTGAAAATTGTTGAACAAGCAGACAGTTGCTTGAATTGGGGCCAATGATGAATGTTTGAATCTCTAGATTAAACGACAAGGAATTTTGAGCTACAATTTTAAGGTAATGTTGCTAATCAATTCTAAAATGTTTGTAGAAGAAAGTTTCTTCAAAAGTGGGCTGGATTTTGAGTTATGAATTTTTGAAGTTGTAACAGAGAAGTTGTGCATAAGCAAACAACTGCTTGGGAAGAACAAGCAAACAACTCAAATGGAGAAAGAGGATCTCGCTAATGAAGGAAATCTCGCTAATTTTGTAATGAGGATCTCACTCTAGAAGGGAATCTCACTAGAAATTGGGCTGAATCTCACTGGTAAGGTTAGTATCGCTAGGATGAAAGTTTGCCAGGAAAAACTTGATCTCGCTCATGAGGATCTCGCTGATCTCACTCATGAGGAGGATCTCGCTCATGAAGAGAATCTTGCTCATGAAAAGGATCTCGTTCATGAGGATCTCGCTCATGAGGAGGATCTCGTTAGTAAAGTTGTTTTTGTTGATGAAAATTCCTTTAGTAAATGAACTATTTGAGGTATTTTGCTAAGAATTCTGAGTAGTTTAACCGAGAATTATGTCCTTTCAGGCCAAGAAGAGCTAGGAGAGGCGTAACCCATTAAGAGGCCAACGAACTGTGAGTGACTGTGTGATGACTTACTATTTTATTGATTTAGAAACTATGATTTCTTGAAGATATTTCCCATGCTAAGTGTTTAAATGGATTGCCAAGCAACATATTTGTGAAACTATCTCTCATGTTAAGTAAAGCATGTTTTCCATGGAATTGACATGATTTAGATATGTTATCTTGTCCAAATACTATCAATATGTTTAAGTAACTCCATTTTTATGATGAACCAATATGATGGATGAACTAGTATGATGATTTGATAAGCTCCCAACGTCGTTTACCGGCCAAAGAGACCCTATACTCGGCCCTCTCATTCGGAACTACCTATGGCACATGGAGTATTTCTCATGTAACTGTCAACACCATTAGTACATTATCAAAATACCTTCCTTACCTTTAGTATCCGGCTCATTAAGCATCCAAGTTCTCAGAATATAGCATAGAAATACTCTTTAGGATACCTTCCCTACCTTCAGTATCCCTTTCATTAGACTTGTTTTAGGAATACCCAACGCATATGTACTTGACATCTTTAGGTATTAAAACATAGTACATCAGCTTCATTCAAGCTTAAACTTTAAACCCTAATGCGATGCTTCATACTTTGTAAAATAAGTTGCCTTAAATCATGGTTGAACTAGCTGTTAAAACATTAGCAGCTTAGATATGGAAAACAATACTTTG
>NC_052359.1:6154793-6166365 GCF_009727055.1 Benincasa hispida | reverse complement strand
GAGCGATGTATGCTCGTTCTCAACTAAGGAATAATGATGTTTAATGGTGGTTTAAAGGTTTTATGTACACGTTTGCTTGGTATACTTTAGTTTCAGTATTATGGTTTCAAGCTTCCGGTTTTGAGCATGAGATTTATATTTTTATTAAGTCACTCACTGGGCTTCTAGCTCACGTTTTCAAATTTTTTCTTTTAGATAGCGGTCAGTTCTCAAAAGACTATTCTACTGTTGCTCTGCCACTCAAAGAAACAGGTTGAAGGAAGTGTAATTAAAGACCTATGTTAGTTAGTATACATGTGTCTGTCTAGTGACTAGTATACTAGATGGCGGCTCACTAAGTTGTAATATTCATGTATGAACAATGTTGCGAAACTCTGTAATGTAAATGTGTTAAGTTCCGAGTTAATATGTTGGTATATTGATGATATGTATGTATTCAGGGTTTGAGTAAAGGTTAACAGGATAGTTAGGCGATAAGTGCCAGCAAAAGGGTTAGTAACTGCTGCAATCACCATTCTATCCAGGTTCAGAGGGTAATTTGGTGTGGGATGACACCCAGTGAGTGACTAACATTTAAATCATAACTTTCATACATAAATTTGATATTAAAACTAAAAGGTTTAACTGAAAACATAAACTTGGCAACTATTATTCATGTCATCATCAACATCACATAACACTTTTCTTACTTTGCTAGACTATGCCTTAGTCTATTAGTCTAGAGTGGTCCTTTTGCTCACTCTTATCATTCTTTACTGCATTACTACTTAACTGGGAAGGAACCCTTTTGTTCACTTCCTAACAACATAATTTCCATCCCTAGTTGAGAGAGAAACTTTACTCAATTCCTCAACGTCAATCCATAGCTAGTGTGGAGTGATCTCAACACTACCAATAACAACTTTTCTTTCGTGTGATTCTAGTTTAAGTTACATCATACCTTAGGTACTATTACTCAGATACCTTCTCCATGTCCTTCAGTATCGAGCTGCTTGGATACATTCTTCGTGTCCTTCAGTATCGAGCTACTCAAATTCTAAGACAAAGCTTCAATACCTTCTCATCTAGTCCTTTAGTACTGAGCTATTCAAATCTAAGACTGAGCTTCAGTACCTTCTCATCTAGTCCTTCAGTACTGAGCTACTCATACTCAACTTGCATATTCTTATCTCTTAATGACTTAGTTGCCTAAAAACATTTTATACTAATGCATCCTCATGGTCATTGAAAAGCATAGCATAAATATAACATTAATGTGAGATGTGTTGCTTGGTAACTATTTGAGAATAGTTGTCATAAATAGCTTTTAGTAAACATGCATTGCTAAAAATTCATAAGCATTAGTAATTTATTTAAAACATTTAAAGCATTTAGAGTCACTTATAGTCTTTGGAAATCCTCTTCATGTATATGCTCACTGTGCATTGAGCACTTAGCCAAATTCTTAAGCCTTAACTTGACTTGGCAGCAACTTCATTACCATGCATTCATGGCTTTCGTCCATGCCTTGCTTTACGCGTTCAAGCCTCCTATTGAAAACAGGCAGAAATGCACGTTATCATAGTGTTGAATCCTTAAACAATGTCGGATTGCGTTGATGAAATATGTTAAATTGCGTCCATTAAGCATAAATTCTATAATATTGTCGTCGCATGCATCCAATGCATTAGAGCAGTTGATCTTTATATTTTTGTGTAGAATAATGCGTTAACGCAATGCATAGAATGCGATCATAGGAATACATTGGTTGAGCGTAACTTCGCCGCAAGACTTTGCATTGATCGTGCTCGCAAACATTCACCTAAGAAGAATCACCGCAACATGGTGGGCGCATCCGGATGAAAGGACAATTAAGATCGATGGGACAGAAAGCTGACGACAATCGGATCCAAATTAAGTTGACAGCCAATAACGGTCACAAAGTACATCCAGCTTTATCGGTGACAATTATCTAACGCATCAATCAGGAATTAAAGCTGTCCCATCTATACAACCAGGAGAGAGAGAAGCCGCCTTTCACCTTTGATGCCCTACAAATACCAAGTGCATTCTTCATAGAAGGGGTTAAGCAGTCGATTATTTCATCATTTTACAAGTTTGCATCTCTGTCCATAATCTTCTTTCATTTTAAGGCGGACACGAGGAAGAAGGTGTGCCAATAGATCATTCTGGCAAGCTTGGGAAAGCACCGGAAGCTCCAAGACAGAGAAGGGGCCAACATCCGCGGAAGTGGGAATATTTGTAGATTAGAATAGAGATTCAGTGTAAAAAGCCTCAGTCAGCAAGAAATTGCTACGAGGCTCTCTACCTTAATTTCCATTATCATTTTGTACTCAATTCAGTTATAAGAATGGAACGTCTTCTCTTATATTTGTTCACTCTCTATAATTCATGCATGAGTAGCCTAAAACAGTTGAATGGGTTGAGGAAGCATTTACTAGGCACAAACTATGGAATCTTTATTCTTTGTGATTATCTTGTTTATGTATGCTTCATTCGTTATTAGAGATACTGGAGGGGAGGGTAGTCTAAGGACAAGATCTAGACTTGGAAGGTCAGGTCAGAATCAATGGTTTTGGAAGAACCAGATTAGAACACATAAACTAGAGATAGGTGCTGGGAATGAGCACTATTTGTTATTAATGCATCACATGCATCTTACAATAAGATATGATTGTATGGGATCACCTTTGCTTTCATGCATTCTTGCATCAATGCATAAGACAAGAGTAGAGACTTAGGGATAAGCTCATGGACTTTGCATCAACACATGCGTCCTAGACTTAGGAGCATTACATTCATATATGGAAATGATCTTGTGTGCATGGTTGTAAAATGATCGCAAGTTTGACACATTTCGAGTAACGCTAGCTAAAGATCTTTCTCAACCCGTTCATCAACATACTCATTACATCTATCAATACGCAACCTCTTTCTCAAAATCTTGCCGCCTTTATTTACTCATTTTTATCAATGCAATAACACACCCACACTTTATTTATTTACTTGGTTACCACAAAAGGTTTCTAAACATTATCAACGCAACTATTTTTACAAGTCCTTGTGTTTTGATCCTGGACTTACCAGGAAACTCAAAAGGAATTTATACTTGAATTCGCTTGGGAACTTGAGGCACAACGCAATCCGTCAACGCATTCATCCATATTTCCACTTCATAAAATTCAAGATCACCTATGCGACAAAGTTTCAGCCAACGCCTATTGCCATCGCATGGCCCATAGCATAGCAAACTTTTGCGCCATTCGTTTAGCTCATGCGCGCCGTCTTGTGGCACCATCAACGCATATGTGCCCATGTGGTTCGTTCTTAGTCACACCCTGGACAATCCCGATAGCCAACCTTTGCACCCATCGTTTAGCTCATGTGCCCGTCTTATGGCACATCAATGCATAACCCATGCGTTCGTCTGGTCACGCCCATAAACTCCAACGCAACCTTGCCCTAATACCTTGTGCGCCTACCTGCAGGATCCAACGCCCATATAGCACTTTGCGCTTACGGCTTTAATATGTGTTGCATGGTTTAATGCTTCTCAGCGCGTCCGTGTGCCAATTCAGCCTCCAACGCATGCGATCAACATCATCGTCAAGCCCTTAAAGCTACTTGCTTGTTAAACCCAAGCAGATGTCTGCTTGTTCAAGATTCCAAATTTAACTTACAATTTTAATAACTAATTTTCCATGCCTTTTCTCAAGAAATTTCCTTCTACAAACATTCTCTAAAATTTCTTAGCAAGCTTAACATAAAATTTCAGCTCAGAATTCTTCGTGGTTGAGCCAGAATCCTTAAATAATTAAGACTAGCCCAACTTACACGAGAATTTGACCTTCAGTCAGATTCTTCATTCTCTAGCTCGATTCCACTAGAATGTCCTTCCGGCATTTCAACCTCAGCAACTAGACATACTCAGGGTTTGAATGGCTCTAAAATTACTCCATTTGCACGAGCAAATTTCTCAAAAGCTCTCTTTGAAGTCGAGCTTCCCTTTCTAAACTAGCAGCTGTATGTTCTCCTTTTAACATCAAGTTGCCACCTCATCCTTAAAGGATAATATCAAACCTGAGTATGGCTGATAACTTGTAGAAATACAAGTTATTTATCCACCTTATCTAGATATTATGGCCAAAAGTTAGTAATTATGCGCCAATTGTACAACTAACGACAATCGAAGTTAGTAATTACCGAAATGACGGCGCAATGCGACAGTCGATCCAGAGCTATGCTTCAATCGCATGCGGTAATAAAAACAAACACTGCATGCAAACCTATGATTGAAAGATGCAACTGAGCAATGCGAGAGCGAAGGATTAAGACACGTGTACAACTAACGATTGTGCAAAATTGATGGTTTGATTGCATAACAGATGGAATAATATCCCTCCATCTCCGGAATTACCATAACAATCAAGTGGGGGACCACAAGGCCAGAGTCAAAGATCTGCTCCTATAAATACCCCATTGATTTCAGAGAAAAATATGCTATTGGATACGGGGCTAAGTGTTGTAAGATTTTAGAGAGAAAAGGCTGAGCTGAGTGCTGAAGAGAAGAAATCTGAGAAGAGAACAAGATAAGGCCGAGAGGCAAATCTCAGATCCGACCTGCCATATACCCGATCAAAGCTCTGTGCAAAGATCCCTGCTACTGGTGGAGCAAGCCTGAGAGAGAAGCTCTTCCTGACATCGAAACCATCCTATCCGGTAAGCAGATCTCCATCAAATCTGTGCCAAGACATTGGCACTTGTTTGTATCTGTTCTATCTCTCTTTCATTGTATTCCATATTTTCTTTATCTCTTCATTCGCAAATTATGTATCAAACGCTTAGTAGAAATATTAAATGTTTCGATAGAATCCATTTATCATTCTCTGTCTATTTCCGTTCACCCATTAGTCACTTTCTTCATGATGTTTTCTTAATCTCCTGATGAGCAATATGAATCACTAAGAACTTAATCTTTATTAAAGTTATCAAATACATTTAACTAAAGCATGCTAGACGGCATCTTCACCTGTGAGAGCAGAAGTGAAGATGTCATTTGGATCTATCGAGAGAAGGTCAGAAGAGTGCATTAACTAAAGCGAGTAGTACTTCCAGACATGGAAGCAACCTTGCGTTCATGACGTTAGACTCTGTTTCACCACAGACATGTGGGGAACACGGCCGATCACTGAGAGGTGTACGCTAAGAGAATAGTGGAATGATATTTGTACCTTTAATCCAATTAAGAACTTGCGTTGTTTGTATTATTTGTCTTTCTCTTTCTATTCTGTTCATAAGACTTGTCGCCGCATTCCACGTCTTTGCACAACCTTCACAGCCAGCCTTACTCCTAGCATCTTGTGCATGAAGTCTGTATCTTGTAACATCTAGCTTAGGTTTATTGTATTTTTATGCTTTATCGTATCTTTACTGCTTTCCTTTATTTTACTGCTATTTACTTACTTGTACAAACTCCTTTTAAAAGATTGAAAACTAGGTCGCATATACCATGAGCATACCGCGATAACCGAAACCATTTCCCCATGTTCGACCTCGGATCACACCGAGAAACTTGCGGTGGAATTACACTTGGTTCCATCGTAAGGAAATTTGTGACAACGCAGAACATACTACATGAACATCCCTAATTAATGCATAAATAGAAGTAGTATCGCATCATTATGAGCACTTAATATCATATACCCAAACGTGTTACATGGTCCCCACTTGTTGTTATGGAAATTCCAAAGATGGAGGGATATTATTCCTTCTATTATGCAATCAGACCGTCAATTCTGCACAATTGTTAGTTGTACACGTGTCTCAATCCTCCGCTTTTTTGTTGCTCAGCTACATCTTTCGATCGAGTGTTCGCATGTGGTGTTTGTTTTTATTACCGCATGCGGTTGAAATTCAGCTCTGGATCGACTGTCGCATTGTGCCATCATTGCGTTAATCATCTCTTCATTGTTGATTGATGGGCGCAATGTGATAGAGATGCATTGATCAGTTCTTTTTTAGCCTTGAGCGCAAACAGTGACTCGGTTTTCTGCAAAACTGAGTAAAATCTCCTTTTCTTCCATCTTAAAGATGTTAGTAGGTGTAATTGTGATAATTTATAATTATTGTATTTCGAAGCTAATTTTCATACAATCGGCGCATATTTACTATCTTTTGGCCGCAATATCTAGATAAGGCAGTCTAAATAACTTGTATTTTTATAAGTTATCACACCCCCAAATTTAGATATACGCTTGTTCTCAAGCATATCTTCTACTTAGGCAATAAAGCTTAATTCTTATCCTATATTTTTGCGTCGATTGGTTGCTCCGAATGTTACACATAGGCACATTACTTGACATCGCAACTTCTTCCTATCCTTGCTAATTCTTAACAAAGCCCTACATTATTCTTCTATATAACAAATTTCTGCTCAAAGATGCTTTTCTAATTTTTCAGAATAGAATGTTTTTCTCTTCTTATCAAAACAACTCGATGTATCTATATGTGGTGGTTAAAACTTTGCATTATTTATTTAGAGAATGTTAGTCTTGGTTACACCCTTCATTTTGGCCTATCCCCATGGGTGTCATGCGAACATCCAACTACGGTTGTGTGCCAATTTCAACTTCAACTCCTGTCTCTTATACACATCTAGATGTGTATAAGAGACAGCCCACGGGTGTCATGCGAACATCCAACTACGGTTGTGTGCCAATTTCAACTTCAACTCATGATATTCAGAGGAGTTGTCTCTTGCATTCTTTTACTTTCTTTTTCTCGTTTAATATCTGTCTCTTATACACATCTAGATGTGTATAAGAGACAGGCATATTCTTGATCTCATCTGCTCAGACCTTCCCCACCCCCAAATTTAAAGATGAGCAAGGTCCTCATTGCGTTGTTTGGAGAGACTAGACAAACACTTAGAAGAAAATTTCAAAAAGAAGGTTTGAGTAGAACTTTGAAAGATAAAAGGTAAAGTACTGCTAAACTAAGAATTAACTAAGTGTTAGTCAGAATTTACTAAGTATGGGAAATGTTTCTAAGTACAAACATATATTACATCATAACAACGCAATGAAGAACACAAAAGTAAAAGATTGAGAATCTCGCAAATATTGACAAAGAATGATAAAGAAAAAGGCACAGGCAAAAATGGAGTGAATATGTACTCATCATATTGGATATTAACAAAGTATACAAATAATTAAAAATTAACGCAATACAAAATTTTGTGCCTATACAAGAATCAAAGAATTGATATGTCATTATTTGAATTCGATTCAGACGTGTGTATGATAAAAAAAAAATTAACACCATACTTCTATTAATGCAAGTACATTTTTGCTGAGGATAGGCAACAACGCATATATCCCCGCAACACACCCTTTAACGAAACACATTTCTGGAGGATACCTCAACATAGTGTATTTAGCTAAGGATGGGCAAAGGACATATACGAGTGCAACATACCCCTCAACTCAATGCATTTGAGTGTAATGGCCGCAAGGTGTCTCTTGTTAACACACTATGCACCCATCATCGCGTTACATACCAGTTTTTAATTTTCTGTTTAATTCATCAGAAACGCAAGTCGAAAAGACGTTGTGGTGTTTAATGTTTCATCCAATCATTCGCAAAAATTAAAGAACAACGCTACTAATGATTTAAACATGACATGAAAAATTAAAGCGAATAGAATTACAGAAAGCAGTAAAGACTAATTTTAAAAAGCAGTAAATATATGATTTAGAATGCAGTAAAAAAAAACTGTAAAGAAAGCAAGTAAACATAGATAGGGATGCTGATTGAAAGAAGTTCTCAGAATTACCGCAATCGCTTCCCTCTGCAGGCGGTTTAATCCTGCTTGCCCAAATCAATGGTGTCCATGCGTCGCACAAAGTCACCTCTATAGTAAGGCTTAATGCATTGACCATTGACTTTAAATGCGTTGTTCCCGTCTAAAGTTGTTAGTTCCACTACTCTGTGAGGAAAGATAGTCTTGATTTTCAATGGTCCAGACCAGTGAGATTTCAACTTTCCTGGGAACAATCACAAACGAGCGTTAAATAATAATACCTGTTGACCTTCGGTGAATGTCTGATCGTTTATGCAGTCGTCATGCCACTTCTTGGTTTTCTCCTTATAGATCTTGGCCTTTTCATAAGCGTCCCTTCGCCATTCGACCAGCTGATTTAATTGCAGCTTCCAAACTTTCCCCGCACTTGCTAAATCAATCTTTAGCTTCTTAAATGCCTACATCGCCTTATGTTCCAATTCGAGTGGCAGATGAAAAGCTTTTCCAAAGACTAAGGCATACGGAGACATGCCAATTGGTGTTTTATAGGCAGTCCTGTAAGCCCACAGTGCTTCATCAAGCTTGGGTGACCAATCCTTCCTGGAAGTAATGATTACCTTCTCCAAGATGGTTTTGATCTCTCTGTTAGAAATCTCCGTCTGTTCATTAGTCTGTGGGTGATAAGCAGTTGTAACTCGATGGCTAACGTTAAATTTAGTCAACAGATTGGCAATTATGCAGTTGATAAAGTGAGAGCCCTCATCTCTGATTAAGGCCCGTGGCATCCCATATCAAGCAAAAATGTTCTTCTTCAAAAACTTTTCCACTGTGGCTGCATCATTCTTGGCACATGCGATAGCCTCAACCCATTTTGATACATAATCAACCATAACCAAAATATATTGATGACCTTCGGATGGTGGAAATGGGCCCATGAAATCAATCCCCAAACATCAAATAATTCCACTTCTAAGATTGATGTTAATGGCATTTCATTTCTTTTTGACATATTTCCCGTTCTCTGACATTTGTCGCATTACACAACATGGGCATGGGCATCCTTAAACAGCGTTGGTCAGAAATAGTCACATTGTAAAACCTTTGCGGTAGTCTGCTGCCCCCCAAAATGTCCCTACGGGGACTCATGACAAAGCTCTAGAATGTGCTTGACTTCGTGCTCAGGAATGCATCGATGTAATATATGATCAGGTCCTTGTCGATATAGGAATGGGTCATACAAAAATAGAATTTGGCATCATGTCTTAGCTTTTTCTTCTGCTGGTAAGAATAGTCATCTGGTATTTGACTGCAAATGATGAAGTTCACGATGTCCGCATACCAAGGAACATTAATGCCCACTGCCATCAGCAGCTCATCGGGGAATTTTTCTTTAATATCTTTTTCTTTACCTTGAACCTCGCAATTCTCCAATCTTGACAAATGATTCGCGACTTGGTTCTCGGTGCCCTTCTAGTCTTTAATTTCTAGGTCAAATTCTTGTAGTAGCAACACAAACCGTATAAGCCTTGGTTTTGCATCCTTCTTTGTCATCAAATACTTGATCGCAGAGTGATCTGTATACACCACAACAGTTGTTCCGATTAAGTATTGTTGGAATTTCTCCAGTGCAAATACCACTGCAAACATTTCCTTCTCTGTGGTTGTATAGTTTTCCTGTACATCGTTCAATGTTTTACTTGCATAATAAATAGGATGCAATACCTTATCTTTGCGCTAAGTTAAAAATGCGCTCACAGCATATCTTTTGGCATCGCACATCAATGCAAATGGTTGCGTCCAATCTGGCGCAATCAAAATAGGTGTGGAGATTAGCGCATCTTTCAATGTGTTGAATGCTTTGGTGCACACATCATCAAAGTTATATTCTCACTCAGCTTCAAGGAGTGCACATAGGGGCCTTGCGATCTGGGAGAAGTTGTGAATGAATCTTCTATAAAACCCAACGTGTCCCAGGAAGCTCCTAAGTGTTTTTACGTTTCACTGGTGGGTGTAACATGGAAATTGCGTCGATCTTTGCTTGATCAACTTCCAATCCTGCTTTAGAGATTTTGTGACCTAGAACTATACCTTCTTCCACCATAAAGTGGCATTTTTCCCAATTCAAAACAAGATTCGTTGCCATGCATCTCTTCAAGACCTTTGCAAGGTTAGACAAATAGAAGTCATAATTACTGCCAAGACTGAGAAATCATCCATGAATACCTCGACTGACTACTCCAAGTAATCTGAAAATATTGCCATCATGCATCGTTGAAAAGTGCCTGGTGCATTGCAGAGTCCAAATGGCATGCGTCGGAATGCGAACGTCCCAAATGGGCACATAAAGGTTGTCTTATCTTGGTCCTCCGGCACAATTACTATTTGGTTATACCCTGAATAGCCATCAAGAAAGAAGAAAAATTCATTCCCCACAAGTCTGTCTAACATCTAATCAATAAACGGGAGTGGAAAATGGTCCTTTTTGGTGGCCAAATTCAGCTTGCGATAATCCATACAAATTCTCCACCCCGTAGTCGTCCTTGTGGGAATCAATTCATTCTTGTCATTAGTGATGACTGTCATCCCCCTTTTCATCGGAACACACTGCACTGGGCTCACCCAGCTGCTATCAGATATCGGGTAGATGAAACCGGCGTCCAGCCACTTTACTATTTCTTTCTTCACGACCTCCCTCATGGCAGGGTTCAAGCAACGTTGCCTTTCTACGAATCCAGTCTTTCCTTCTTCCAGATGAATCTTGTGCATACAATATGAAAGACTGATTCCTCGAATGTCTGCCAAAGTCCATCCTAAGGCCTTTGCGTTATTCTTTAGGATCTGTATAAGCGCATCTTCTTTTTCCTTACTCAGCGATGCAGAAATGATAACCGGTAACGTATCGTTACTTCCTTAGTAAGCATACTTAAGGTGCACGGGCAACGACTTTAACTCTAGCACAGGTGGTTCTTCCAGAGATGGCTTAATATGCTGTGAAGTTCATTCAGACAACTTGATTGGTTCAAAATTTGCTTCCATATAAATTGCGGTGCAGTCCTCCTCCACTATTGCACCAATTTCACAATTTTCTTCCTTCAGCTCCTTTAGGGGTTCGTGCCAATGTCCTTCTCGCAGTTCCTCGATATATTGGCAGTTTTCTATATCACCTGGGTACTTCAACGCATTGAATACGTTGAATTTTACCTTCTGATCGTCAACCCTGATGGTCAGTTCTCCTTTTTGCACATCGATCAGCGCTCGCCCTATAGCGAGAAATGGTCGACCCAGGATGATAGGGATTTATCTATTGGCTTCGTAATCCAATATGAAAAAGTCTGTTGGGAAGATAAACTTGTCCACTTTCACGAGAACATCTTCTATCTTGCCCTCAGGAAGCTTTATTGATCTATCTGCCAGCTATAATGTGATCATGGTTGGTCTTACTTCACTGATATCCAGCTCCTTAAAAATTGACAAGGGCATCAAATTTATGCTTGCCTCTAAATCGCACAGCGCATTCCCGACCATCTTCCCTCTTATCGTGCAGGGCAATGTAAAGGTCCCAAGGTCTTTCATTTTAGTGGGGATGTTGTTTTGAAACAGAGCGCTGCATTCATATGTTAACGCAACTATTTCATTTTCCTCAATCTTTCTCTTATTGGAGAGAATATCCTTGAGAAACTTTACATAACTCGACATCTGCTCTAATGCTTCTATCAAGGGAATATTAATGTGTAGCTGTCGGAGAACGTCTAGAAACCTCTGAAATTGCTT
>NC_052359.1:6142114-6154502 GCF_009727055.1 Benincasa hispida | reverse complement strand
GGGGTTGTTGTTTTGCCACTTCTCAATGTCACTGCGTGACATTGTTCTTTACCTCGCTGCCCCTTTGTTCCTGAATTGCCATGACGCATACCAGGCGCTTTCTTCTTTAATTCCCTTGTAAGCTGATCTATCTGTTCTTCTAATTCTTTAAGGGAATCAACTTGCGATTGTCTTAATGTCTCGTTCTTTTCAATATAATGTTTTAACGATGTCTCTAGAGTCGAAGTGTTGCAAGAGGTATTATATAAGAACGGTTGGTCACAGGGTGGTATACTTTGAGAATTACCTGAGTTACAGTCCGAAGTAATGAAGACTGGAGGGTTACCTCTACCCTCTTGATAACTGTTCTGATAGAAACTCTGACTCCCCTAGTTGTGTTCCCATCCCAACTTGAAGTTGGGTGATTCCACCAACCAGGGTTATAGATGCTGCCAAAAGATTCATCACAGACAGAATATACAGGTTGTTGATTCCATAGCCAGACTTCTACTGGATGTCCCTCTCCACATTGGACGTAATTCATTGCGGCCACGAGAGTCACCGCATTGACTTGCCCTGATCCTTGAAAGAGGGTTCTCTGTTGGTTAGCCACCATCTGGAGGAGTGAGGTCATTGTGGTCATTTGATCGATCAGTGCGCTCATTGTGTCTGTTGACACATCAGCACTTTCTACTCTCTCTTGTTCCTGACCTCTTACCGCAAGCCCAGTATTAACCCACTCATCAGAATGTCACGAGATGCGATCCAATATGTTCTTTGCTTCCGTATATGATTTATTCATTAATCCCCCTTCTACGAAGGCATCGGCAACTGCTTGCTTGATTGGTCTAAGCCATTGTAAAAGGTTTCCATCAAAATACTATCAGGAATCCCGATGCACGGATAGCTCTTCACTAACCGCCGGAATCGCACCCAGGAAATGCTTAAGATTTCGTAACCCTTTTGTTCGAAATTCAAAACGTCCCTTCTTCTCTTTGCATTGACAGACGGAGGAAAGAATCTGTTCATGAACCTATCAACCAACTGCTCCCATTCATTAATTCCATCCACTCTAATGCTTGAGCCCATCTCTTGGCTTCATCCCGAAATGTGTACGGGAATAGATATAGCTTAATCCCTTCATGAGTTACACCAGGCATGGAGAATGCGCTGCACATGTTTACAAAATTTGTCAGATGAGCTTGTGGGTCTTCTCCTTGTAATCCTTCAAATTGTCCCACATTCTGAATCATTTGCAGCATAATAGGTTTCATCTCAAAGCTTACATTCCCTTCAACCATAGGTCTTGAAATTCCTCGTGAGAAATTATAAAAATCTGACACCGCATAATCCCTTATAGGGATATTATGGTCAATAGCAAGAAAAATTGGATCTTGCGCTGGTAAATTTTCCATTTGGTTTCCTGCCGGTGCCATATCTTCATTAGTTATACCTCTTCACCAATTACTTTGGCCCTGATGAACTCTTGCGCGAATAGTACTCTTGATCTCTGGATCCACTTAGAGTCACTAGATCACTCCAGCACTCACAAGTCGTCAGACTGCTCTCCGCGTTGAACAGCCAGTATAAAGAGATCTGTCCTGCAAAATACCAAAAACAATCTCAAACAATAAACCGTTAACCAATCCCTGGCAACGGTGCCATAAACTTGTAACACAAATTTTCATTCTTAAACAATGCGTTGATACAAATATGGATATGAATGAACGCAAATTTTATATCTTTAAGCATGTGGACAAATATACAATACTACTTCTAGATATGCATTATTTATGAATATTCTTGTAGTATGCCTTGCATTGTCACAAGTTTCCTTACGTTGGAACCAAGTGTAATTCCACCGCAAGTTTTTTGGTGTGATCTGAGGTCGAACACAGAGACTATTTGAGGTTATTGTGGCATGTTCGTGGTATATGCGACTAGATTTTTCAATCTTTAAAAAGTGTTTTGTACAAGTATATAAAATTGCGGTAAAGTAAAGGAAAGCAGTAAAATGTGATAATAAAATAAGTACAATAAACCTAAGCTAAATGATACGAGATACAGGCTTCATGATACAAGATGCTGGGGTCCAGGCTGGCTGTGAAGGTTATGCAAAGAGAATGGAATGCGGCGGCAAGTCTTATGCACAAACAGAAAGAGAAAGATAACTAATATAAACAGCGCAAGTTTCTTAATTACGTTGGAGTTATAAGTACGGTTCCTCTTTTCTTTTAGTGTACAGCTTTCAGTGATCGACCGCGCTCCCACATGTCTGTGGTGAATCAGAGACGAACGTAATGAACGCAAGGTTGCTTCCATGTCTGGAAGTACTACTCGCTTTAGTTAACGCATTCTTCTAACCTTCTCTCAATAGATCAGAATGGCATCTTTACTTCTGCTCTTACAGGTGAAGATGTCGTCTAGCATGCTTTAGCTAAATGCAGTTATCTCTTTAACACAAGTTAAGTACTTGTTTAATTCATATTAACTACCAAGGGATTAAGAAGACATCATGGAGAAAATGATTCACGGAGGAACGGAAGTAGACAAAAAATGGAATATGAAAGCAATCGAAACATTTAATATGTCTATTAAGCGTTTGATACATGGTGTGTGAATGAAAAGATAAAGAAAGTGAAATACAATGATGAAAAGAGATAGAACATATACAAACAAGCGCCAACGTCTTGGCACCGATTTGGGTGGAGATCTGCTTGCCGGATTGGATGGATCAGATGGATGGATGAGCTTCCTTCTCAAGCTTGCTCAACCGGTAGCAGGGTTCTCAACACAGAGCTTCTCGGCGGGTATTCAGTAGAATAGAACTGAGACTCACCTCTCGGCCTTGTCTCGTTTTCTTCCCGGATTTCTACAGTTAAGCACTCAGCTCAGCCTTTCCTCTCAACATTTAGCAATAATTAGCCTCATATCCAGTAGCATAAGTTTTCTTTGAAATCTATAGGGTATTTATAGGTGAGGATCTTTGACTCCGGCCTTGTGGTCTCCACTTGTTGTTATGAAAATTTCGAAGATGGAGGGATATTATTCCTTCTGTTATGCAATCAGACCGTCAATTCTGCATAACCGTTAGTTGTACATGTGTCTCAATCCTCCGCCTTTGCATTGCTCAGCTGCATCTTTCGATCGAGTGTTCGCATGCGGTGTTTGTTTTTATTACCGCATGCGGTTGAAAGTCAGCTCTGGATCGACTATCACATTGCACTATCATTCCATTAATCGTCTCTTCATTGTTGATTGATGGGCACTACGTGACAGAGATGCGTTGATCAGTTCTTCTTGAGCCTTGAGCGCAAGCGATGACTTGGTTTTCTGCAAAACAGAGTAAAATCTCCTTTTCTTCTATCTTAAAGATGTTAGTGGGTGTAATTGCGATAATTTATAATTATTGTATTTCGAAGCTAATTTTCATACAATCAGCGCATATTTACTATCTTTTGGCCGCAATATCTATATAAGGCAATCTAAATAACTTGTATTTCTACAAGTTATCAATACAGACTTAGTTCCAGAGGTCGAATCTTTATGGAACTTTTTAGAAGATGAAGCAACATTTGCTTCACCCTTCTACTCCTTGCTTTTCATCAAAGATTGGAAGGTCTGTAGTTCATTCAGTAGAGTGGTCAGGTTACAATCAATCATGTTCAGAACAACATTGCTACGGAAATGAAGGAAACTTTCAAGTAAAGATTCCAATATGAAGCTAACTTGACTTGCTTCATCGATGTTTGACCTAATCATCTCCACCACGTTGAAGTAGACCCTCATGTTGAGAATATGTTCTGGAACAAATGCCCCTTCTTGTATACAGGCATTGAAGATGTGTTTTAGAGCATCATGCCTGAGCTGTGCAGACAATTGTTTGAACATTCCCCTCAAGGACTCCATGATCTCATGAGCTATGAGCATAGGCTCATGCTTCTTGGCTAAGACTTCATTAAGACTTGCCAAGATATACACTCCGACCTATTCGTTTGCCCGTGTCCAATGCCCATATGCTTCCCAAACATTTCGAGGAGCATTGGTAGCTAGAATGGGAGGACAATCCTCCATCAGGACAAAGCGAAGATGATCGACAATTAGTATAGTGTTGATTATGTTTTTCCAACTAGCGTAATTCTCTCCCGTTAACTTATTCGTGGCGAGTAAACTTAAAGTAGCGATAGCCATTTTAAAGATTTTTCTGAAAAAGAACAAACTATTTTAGTTTACTTGCATTAAACCACTTAAGACAACCAATCAGATTTTAGAAAAATAATCTAGTGTACCCCTAAGTTACTTCTATTTTACAATGATGTTTCAGTAAGATAGGACAAAAGTCACCGTAGGGTGATCAAGTGCCCCTTCACTGAAATGAGACATTCTGAACCATTAGACAGAAATAACAACTTGTCACTGTAACTAACAGTCACCATTGTTCGGTCCATAATTTGTTAACATCCTTAACAATTTTGTGTAAGTGTAACCCCTCATTTTAGGCTCTAGAGTTCCGGCCAATGAGCCAAGTGTAACCCCTCATTTTAGGCTCTAGAGTTCCGGCCAATGAGCCAACCGTAGGGAAAAACTGATTGGGACATGAAACTAAAGCAACCTTATCCATTTCTGGAGATCAAATAAAGTATCATGCAATACTGCCATCTTTTAGGGGGACACCCACGATGCCACGAGGCGATACATGAAACTTTATTTAACCTAATGAGAGAGACCGAGGGATGTGCTGTCACACGTCCCGCTCCCACTAACTATAAACACTTTCTCCATTCACCTTATTATTGACCTAACCAAATGCCACCCTTAAGGGGACACCCATGGTGCCTTGAGGCTGAGTGTAGATCTCATGGTGTGAATTTATAGGGAGAAACGTGTAGAGGATAAAATGAAGTATCAAATACCCCATTTTCCTCCAAATGAGTGTTTTACCTAGGGTTAATTAACTTAGGAAAAATCCGGCTACTAATTTTATCTAAGTGTTTGTTTAATTTGCTAAAAAATAACTCGTCTTTGATGATTAAACAATTTTGATTGAAGTCTCATTAAACTCTTTAATAGGCTTTGATTCAACTTGCATGCATGTCACAAATTTATCTAATTCACTTTTTCAAGTAGGTTCCCAGGTAGGGGTGTGACATTTTCATCAACTCAAATACACCAGCCTAGCCAGAACCCCCCTTAGTCAAAAGGTCCCTTATAAATACATTTATTACATATTTAATCTTTTATTAAGAATCAATTTAATCCTATTAAACCGATTAAAATATTAAACTTAGATTTCTAATCTCATTAGAAATGTGATCTTAGGTCTATCTCAATCATGTTTTAAAACAATTTTAAAAAATGGTTATAGGCTAAGGTTTGCATGCAACTCTTAATTATTGATTTTAATTCCAATTTCATTTAGTTATAACAATTATAAATAAATGAAACAATTAAAACATTCATTGCATGCTTGACATACTTTAGTTAATCATAACAATTATAAATTGACCTAAGGTAATGTCATGCTTCATACAATCTTCATTCATTACTAATTTATATAAAATTATATAACTAGGTAATGAATCATGCTATAACATACTTTCCATACATTCATTCAACCATATACTATAACCATTATAATATAAATGATGCATGGATATGCTATAATGCACGCATATACTATAGCATTTATATTATATGATGCATGAGCATGCTATGTAATTTAAATCATACATATTCATATATTATAACACTTATAATATAAAATGATGCATGAATATAAATGCATAAGCTATGGTCGGTTTTGACATATAATATGAGATATCATATAAAACATACATCATATGTATATTTAATACTAACAGTTGATGGACCGGGATAGGAATCCTAAAAAAAACAAAAAGGCTATCTATTACAAGAGCAAGAGTCATCTAGTTCGAAATAGGTGAACCAAGCCTTGAACTACTTGAACCAAACCGCTCTTCAACGAACTTTCTTTAATGATCGTGTAGCAAACTGGTTGTGCGATCTTGTAGCAAATGCTACACGATCGTGTAGTAAAATCTACACGATCTTGTAGCATTAGCTACACAATTGTTTATAAAATGCTACATGATTGTGTAGCAAAAGCTACAAGATCGTTTAGCAAAAGCTACACGATCTTGTAGAACTGCTTCGTCTTCTCCACCGAAATAGTACTCTGAAACTCTTCTTTGAAGCTCCCTAGGAACAACACGAATGACAAACTATGAATTACTTACTCTATAGAAAAATTATGCCCAAAACAGGGGCCTTTACAAACCAAATTTGTAAACAAACAAAGCCTTAAATAGAGTATCCTATCCCGAAACATCCATCAACAAAACCACATTCACAACCATTCATCGTATGAAACAAAATGCAGAATATATAAAACCCACCATTACTGGAAAGTCAATGCAATAAAAGAAATGGAATTTGGGATCAGATAACCAACAACCTGGCTCTAATACAAATTGAACGAACCCAAATTGAAGGGAACCGTAAGTGGAAGCAAGATCGTCCCAAATACCAGTTTTCGTTGAATATAAATTTTACAGTAAAACAGAGAAACAAGATATGCATTTATATGTAAATTAGAGCATGCTAACAAAAGGTTTTAGAAACCTTACCTTTGAAGACTTTTCTTCAAGATTCCCTCGAACAACACACGAACAACTTGAAGACTTTCTTCAAGAAAACTTCGAACAAGAACGAACACGACCACGAAAACTTTCTCGGTATTCTCAGGCTGAGAACCCAAGAGTGGTGGACTCTGGCTATTTTTTATTGAAGGAAACTTAGTACAGAGGAGAAAGAAGATTTGCAAATTGTTCAGCAACAATTCCAAAACATAGAATTCTTCTGTCTCTTTTTTCACCATCAATCTCGATAATCAGATTATTGGAAGAAGGAGACTCTCTCCTGTCTTTCAAAGAACCAAATGCCACAACCACCCACTTATATGGGTGGAGAGAAAAGAGGGGGAGGGACTTGTAACTCCCTCCCTCATTTTTATTTAAAATAAAATAAAAATGATATTTAATATATATAAATATAAATATGATAAATAACTTAATATTAAATTATATGTTATATCACATATAATATATAACCTATAGATTTAATATTGTATCACATACAATATAATCTATAGTTTCTTTTCTCTCTAATATGGTATTTAATATAAATCACATTAATATTAAATTTAACAACTATGAATCCGATCCATAGAATAATATTTGAATCATATTCATGAAGGAAATCTAACACGAGGATTTCCATGAGTAGCGGAAGGATCTATGAACTTTACAATTACAATCACAAACGGAAACATATGGTTATGCTTAAATAGAAATTACAGCATGCTTTACAAAAGATCAATGACAAGAATCAACACACTTTTGTAGACTCATCTTCGAGTTCCTTAATCACGAACGCTCAATCACAGCAACACACGAACTCTCGTCCAACACGACCGTGTAAACATAGAATTTATCTTATGTCACACAACGCATGGATGATTATAACGCAAGTTTATGATCCCCGGCAATGGCGCCATAAACTTGGCAGGCATAAAATGTGATGATTCTAAATAAGCATGTGGACAAATATGGATAATGATGAATGTGAATCATGCAAGCTCATGTTGCTATAAACTTGTTGACTTGGACTGGAAATGGAGTGTGGATGATGTGTTATGCTTATTCAGACTTTATGTGATACTACTTCTAGATGTATGTGTTATTAATGGAATGCTTGTAGTATGCTATGTGTTGTCACAAGTTTCCTTGTGCTGAAACCAAGTATAATTCCAACGCAAGTTTCTCGAAGTGATCCGAGGTCGAACACAGGGATTGCTTAGTTAATGCGTTACGTTCGTGATATATGTGACTGGGGGTTTTTCAATTAATAAAAGTTGTGTTTATATAGATGTTGAATGAGAAATTTTGGACCAATCACAAGTCACCACGTCGTTTGCTAAATTAACGACGAATTTCTAAATCATTGACTTTGGTCCAATTAGAAATTGACCCATGTTCCGAATTGAATTGAAGACAAGTTTCGATGACGTCACGTGGATGAATCAGATAAGATTAAATTGATCCAATTTGATATTACTATTTGGGCTTAAAGTCCAAACTACAAAAAAAGTTGAATTGGACCCAAATTCCAGATCAGGCCCAAAACCAACTAATTGGGCCAGGGTCAGGCCCATGGACCAACCAAGCCCACGAAGCCCACCTGAGAACTCTATAAATAGAGAAGTTCTCTTCATTTGTAAGGCAACATTTTCTACACTCAGAAGACCCAAAGGAATTCACTAACAAGCAGAGGACTCCCAAGACTCCTGAAGCTGCACTCCTATAAGGCAGAAGACCTTTGAAGACAACAAATACTCTTCCAAGTTTTCTACTTCAAGCTTCCAAGACTTCTGAAGCTGCACTCCTATAAGGTAGAAGACCTTTGAAGACACAAATACTCTTCCAAGACTTCAACTCCAAGCTTCCAAGACTTCTACTTCAAGAAATGTTTGGTGCTTTCTTTTCCAGGTCAAGCATATTCACCCGACTGAGAGAGAATCAGAGGATCAAATATTAGAGATCGAACCACATCGTATCAAATCAACTCCAACATCAATACCAACTCAAGTTCAACTCCACGAAACACGTTTTCTCGAAAACCTCGTTGTGAACAAATTGGCACGCCCAGTGGACCTCTCTACTCTCATCTCTTTCTCAGCATTCAAAGAAGCCAAATGGCGCCTAAGAAGGTGGTATCCAAATCTTCTAAGAAGATGACATCCAAAGCTTCCTCCGCAAACGGCTCATACAAGGGATCGGTCACCCGCAGCTGCTCAAAAGAAAACACGCAGAAGCAAGAGCAGAGCTCCCCCATCGCCCACGACATCTTGAAACAAATGATGGAATCCCCACAAAGTGGGGTTGTCATCAAGGAAAACCCCTTGTTCGACAACTCTACTTTCGCGCCCGACGGACCGGAAAGAGATTCATCACCAAATGTAATTTCTGTCATGATGGTGGATGTGACGGCGGAAGCGGCCATGGCTGAAATGGAAAGGAAGATTAACTTCCTGATGAAAGCCGTCGAGGAGTGAGACCACAAGATCGCTGCCCTGAAGGAACAAATGCAGTCTCGAGAGGCTGCGCAATCAAGCCTAGCACCCACGATGAAAGCAATCGACAAGGGGAAGATCGTGCTACAAGAAAGCCAATCGCAACAGTCTGCCTCGGTGGCTTCTTTGTCGATCCAACAACTACAAGACATGATCATGACCTCCACAAGAGCTCAATATGGAGGGCCAGCTCAAACCTCCTTCATGTATTCCAAGCCATACACTCGAAGGATCGACAACCTGAGAATGCCTACTAGATATCAGGCCCCAAAGTTCCAATAATTCGACGGAAAGGGCAACCCAAAGCAACACATCGCCCACTTCATAGAAACATGTGAAAATGCAGGAACAAGAGGAGATTTACTGGTCAAAAAGTTCGTCAAAACCCTCAAAGGGAATACTTTTGACTGGTACACAGACTTAGAGCCTGAGGTGATTGACAGCTGGAAGCAACTTGAAAAAGAATTCTTGAATCGCTTCTACAGCACCAGACACACCGTCAGCATGATGGAGCGGACAAACTCCAAACAACAGAAAGGGGAACCAGTCGTCGACTACATCAATCGATGGAGAGCTCTAAGTCTGGATTGCAAAGATCGACTCACTGAGTTGTCTGCTGTGGAAATGTGCATGCAGGGTATGCACTGGGAACTCCTATATATCCTACAAGGGATTAAGCCCCGTACCTTTGAAGAATTAGTGACCCGCGCTCACGACATGGAGCTAAGTATCGCCAACAGAGAAACGAAGGACTTTCTAAACCACGAACCGAGGAAAGACACGAAGGAGGTGAAGGGTGCTAAGAAAATGGTGAAGGGCGCCGAGAAAACTGTGAAAAGTGTCTAAATTAAAGTTATGGTATTTAAAGTTGCGGTAAAGTAAAATTATGCGAAAAAGTAAAGTTACAGTAATAAAATAAAGTGCGATAAAAGTAAACCTAAGCTATTAACATACAAGATATAGGATACATGATACATGATACTGAGCTTGAGACTGACTGTGAAGATTATACAAAGGGTCATGTTATGCGGTGGCAAGTCTTTATGTATGAAACAGAAATAGAAAAGATAACTAGTATAAACATCGAAAGTTATTAATTGCATTAAAGACATAACTACAGTTCCGCTTTCCCTTGGTGTACACCTCTTGGTGATCGGCCATGTTCCCACATCTCTATGGTGAAGAGGGATGAACATAATGAACGCAAGGTTGCTTCCATCTCTAGAAGTACTTCTCGCTTTAGTTAATGCATTTTTCCATGGCAAGGATTGAAAGGATTTGCCCTGAGACTCACCTCTCGGCCTTGTCTCTTAAATCTTCCCAGATCTTCTCCGATTAGGCTCTTCAGACCAGTCTCTCTCTCAATATACAAATATCAAAATATGCCCGTATCAAGTATATCTTCTCATAGAATTTCAGAGGCTAGTTATAGACTCAGTTTTGACTCTCAGTAGTGTGGACCCCACTTTATTGTTATGGAAATTTCAAAAATGGTGGAGTGAATATTCTTTCTGTTACACGATCAATCCCGTCAGAAATGCACAACGGTCAACTGTACACGTGTCTGGATCCTCCGCAATTGTGTTGCTCTTTTGCATCTTCGATCGTTTGTTTGCATGCGGTGTTGTTTTTTATTACCGCATGCGGTTGAAGTTGCGTTAATCGCTTAGCTCTTGATCGATTGTCGCATGCGCAAACATTGTGTTGATCATATATTCATTTCTGAATGATTGGCGCAATACGACGTAGATACGTTGTTCTTTTTATCTCGAGCCATGAACACATGCGGTGACATGATTTCCTGCAAAACGAACTTGAAATATCCTTTTCTACCATCGCAATGGTGTCAGTGGGTGTATTGGTGACAATTTATAATTCTTGCTTTCTTAGCTAATTTCTCTATAATTGACGTAACTTTTCTTTCTTTTGGCTGCAATATCTAAATAAAGCAGTATAAATAACTTGTATTTCTACAAGTTATCACACCCCCAAATTTAGATATATGCTTGTCCTCAAGCATATGTTCTACAAAGGCAATAATGCTCAATTCCTATCCTAAATTTTGCGTCAATTGATTGCTTCGAATGCTCCACCTAGGCACATTACTTAACATTGCAATTTTTTTTCTATCTTTGAAAATTCATAACAAAGTGCTACTTTATTCTTCTATACTACAAATTTTTGCTCAAAAATGCTTTTCTAATTTTAAAAAGAATGTTTACCTCTTCTTGTCAAAACAACTTGATGCGTCTGGATGCAATGGTCAAACTTTGCGTCATTTATTAAAGACTGTTGATCATGGTTACACCCTTCGTTTTGGCTTGTTCCCACAGGTGTCATGCGAACATCCAACTACGATTGTATGCCAATCTCAATTTTAACTCATGAATTTCAGAGGAGTTATCTCTTGTTTCTTTTATTTTTCTTTTGCATTTTTTTTCTTTTCATATTGCGTTGTTCTCAGAAACCCACCTTCGTTTTGGCTTGCTCCCATAGGTGTCATGCGAACATCCAATACGAGCAGGCTCCTTTCACAACTTAACTTTTATCAGGTTGGGATTGTTTTTGAGGTTTCCCTTGCGCTGACATTGAAGTTTATATGAAAATATTTTTTTTTAGATGGAAATAATGAGTGCATTTTTCTTAATGACCGCATTACTTGATCTCATCTACTCAGACCTTCCCCACCCCCAAATTTAGAGATGCGTAAGGTTCTCATTGCGTTGTTTGGATAGAATAGACAAACACTTAGGCAAAATTTCAAAAAGAAGGTTTGAGCAGAATTTTGAAAGATAAAAGGTAAAGCCTTGCTATAGCTACGGATTAACTAAGTGTTAGTCAAAAAATACAAGGTGTGGGAAATGTTACCAAGTGTATGCATATTATACATCATGGCAGCACAATGAATAACGTAAAAGAAAAGATCAAGAATATCGAAAAGTTGACAAAGGATGATAAAGAAGAGGCACAGGCATATAGAGAGAATTGTTACTCAGTTGTATTGAAAATTAACTAAGTATACAAGTAATTACAAATATCGCAATGCAAAACTTTTGCTTGTACAAAGAATCAAAGAATTTAATTAAACCTAGAAAAATAATTAATTGCAGTTATCTTTTGAATTTGATTCAGATGGGTGCACGATTGAAAATTACACCGCGCTTCCATTAACGCAAATACATTTTTGCTAAGGACGGGCAACAACGCATGTATTCCCGTAACACACCCCTTAACTCAACGCATTTCTGGAGGACGGGC